>NW_027496307.1:0-188309 GCF_021521415.1 Bidens hawaiensis
AATACGCATAATCACATTATTTACTTAACATTCATGTCATAATCAAGTTAGTTCGTTTAATAAGTTGCAGCAGAACTTGGCTCATAGGCCATACTCAACTTTAGTTTAGTAAGTTGCAGCAGAACTTGGCTCATAGGCCATACTCAACTTTAGTTTATAAGTTGCAGCAGAACTTGGCTCATAGGCCATACTCAACTTTAGTTTAGTAAGTTGCAGCAGAACTTGGCTCATAGGCCACACTCAACTTTAGTTTAGTACTATTGTGGCCCCCCTTCCGCCAACAATAGCACCATAATCATCACAGACCACGTTATCCCCATGGCCATTACAGACCACGTTGTCCCCCAAATTAGTTATGTTTAACATTACATAACGTGTTTGTATAAACATGCTATCACATGTAATTTTTTTATGTTTTGCAATTTGTAATATCTCCACTCAATATATCAGTCAATGATAATAATCATCTTTCATCAGCACGTAGTCAATCATTATGTTTGTAGGGACTTTTCATATATAAATGTTCAGATATTTTATATCCTGAATCGTTTTCAGATAGATAACGTGTGTAAACATGCTTTCCACCCCAAAAGTTCGTAAAATAGTTTAAAAAGTGGGGTCATGAAACTCACCTTATCGTAGTTCGCACAGAAATTACATATCAGTAAGTCAGATGCCTCGTTTATAGCCTGATTCCTATAAACGGTATCGTATCGTTAATACTAGTACAGTGTTCAAGCTAAATCGGGCTGTATAGATAATCTGGGTATAGCTGTTAGGCCCAGAACAAGACCATAGTCTTAGATTGTGACGTTGTATACTATGAAATGTTTAAAACTGGATTTGGCTCAGTTTCACCGTTTCCCGAGCCTAGCTCAGTTGATCGTTTATACGTTTCGGGATTAGGTAAGATCACATAAAACTTAAGTAAATATATTGATTGATAAAATGATTTGATTTATGAAAGAATTTCAAGGTTTCGGTGTCTGGTTTGATCGCAGGGTTCGTTTCCGTTTTCACACGGGTTTGATTATACAGAACGCGCACAATCCACCCGAATTGTCCGGAATTTCCGTAAAAAGTTCGTTTTTATCAATATCATTCAAAAATATGATATTTGGCCACTTTTGACATTTTGACATACCAGTCAGTCCGTTAAACACAAAACTGCCGGTTTCGTTAAAACAATTATAATTTAAATCTTTGATTAATCATAACTAAATATGTACTTATATATAAATTATGTAAATTTTTGTAAAAATACATTAAGACATGGAGAATTTTATAAAAATATTTTCAGAAATTTTATGATTAATTATTTATTTATAAAAATTCATTTAATAGGTTATAATCGTGTAATAAATGGCCCGTTTATATCAAACGACCTTCGAAAAATCCGATAATTTTTATCAATGGCCTCAATGTTTATACATAGCCCCTACAAAATTTCCAGAACCTAACTCTTTTGACAAAATGCCTTTTTGTGCGTTTTTCGGCTGTTAAAATTCGGTTAAGCCATGATTGCACAAACCTTACTTAGGCATTTCCAATGATTCCCAAACTTTACCAGTGATCTTACCATCACATATTAAACTCCAAAACCAAGTTTCATAATTTTTCAATATGTTTAGCTATTTTTCCCAAATAAACGCTCATAAACGGAAATAAATTCACCAAATATTCTCCGTTTATCGAAAAATTACCAAATTTGAACAGGGACTCATTTATATGATCCCTAATGTCCCTGCAAGTTTTCACAAGCTAACAACAAGCACGTCACAACCTAATACTAAACAGCCCCTAAACGAGTGTTACGGGTTTACCTTGTCGGTTTTCGATGAATTTTTCTAGCTTAAACGACTTTACGGGTCTCGGGTTGCAAACTCAGTATATCTACATGTCATATAACATCAAACCAAGCATAAATCATCCATGTAACAGCCTTGATAATTAGGGTTTCGGTTTTGGGTTCAAACCGAACTTTCTAACCGTAAAAACGTTGTATTCATGTTCTAATCCGCGTTTTTGACCAAAAAAGTATATGTTCCTGGTTTGTAAACATGTTTAACATCAAAACATGGTTTTACTTGATTTTTAGGGTTTTTGGATGGTTAAACATGTTTAAAACTAACTAAAACATGTTTATAAGATTATAACTTAGTTAAAAGATGGTTAAAAGTTCATGAAAATGAAACTTACTTGTGGGTTTTGGGCAAGGGTTTGGATGAACAGCTGAAGGGAGGTCTGGTCTTTAAGTTATGGTATAAAATTAGGTAGCTTAATCAAGAAGTCTTGTAAATAAATATCTTTGGTGGGTGGTTGTGTGTTGGCGGCCGCAAGTTCTAAGGGCCCTTAATGGGCTGTTTTGGCCCATTAATTTGATCATACAAGCCCAAACATGAAAAGCCCACTTTAAATTTAGTTCGGGTTCGGTTTTTCGCAAGAAAATTAATTCGGGTGTGAGAAATAGCGCAAAAACGAGTGTTTTTCAGCTTATTTTTGTAAAATAAGAAAAACGTACTGACTCGTTGTAAAATTCCAAAATATTTTCACGGATTGCTTAGAACTTGTCATATAAGTGTTTTATAAATCTTTTTCGGCTTAACGGATGCTACAATGCTTGTTTTGATATTAACGATTGCGTTTAAGCTTATAGCGTATCGATAAACGAAACCTTTTTCGTTTAAAGAGTTTTAAACGTACTGGGGCCTAAATATCAATATGTTAGCCTCTATAACATATATATAACTCGTATATGACCCCTCAGTATGTATACGGGTCATAATTAGTATCGGTCGGTTACTCGTTTAAGCACTACGAATTAACCGATTTATCGTTTACTTGTTACGTAATGAATATAGTGTACCTCGTTTTGTTTGCTATCGAACTAAGGCCATATTACTAATATTTTAGCTTGCATAGATCATATATCACTTATAGATGGCACCCTGGGATATCCGGACCATAACCAGACCCGTTTGGTTATTTGTTTGTTCGTTACGCAATAAGCGGTTAAACGCTTATTCGAGTTTGTAAGTACTAAGGTGTACTCGGTTTTGCCACGGATGTCACATTCTCCCCCTGTTAAGAAATTTCGTCCCCGAAATTCAATATGCCATATATGCTTTTTTTTGGTTTCCGAACACGTTTGATTCCCCGTTGTGGATTCCACTGGATTTTTATTCAATGAGATTTTATTGTGTCACAACTGTTTGATTTTCCCCACTCAGCATTTTCATGAGTCTCTTTATAGAGTTTAGCTGTATAAAAGTTTTCAAATAGTACTAATTCCGCTATGTCAGCAAGGCACTCGTTTTGATTCGATATATGAAATATAGGGAGTGATATAATTTTGTTTAATACGTTATGGGGTTAACTTTCAAGGCAATTTTGTATAGTGCTATATATTTTAGAATTAACTCACCGTTCCTCAACTCAACTAACAACTTTCAAAATTTGATAACTTCTCGTATTTCTCAGTATAGCCCTCTTGTTAGCCTTAGGCGGCCTTCGGTTTGTTATTAATATTACGAGTTTTATTTATGGTTATCGAAATCAAATCGGATTTTGTATTTTGGGGGTCACCAATTTTTTTTTTAATTTTAATAAGATGGCGAGTTACATTCTTGCTCATATAATATAGTATATTACCACTTGTATAATATTATGATGACTGTTAATGTACGAGGATTGAAATTACTGGTCTTACTTTCCTCTATTGTTTGAATAGTTTATTTGATTTGATTGTTTTATAGAGGATTATAGACCGTGCTTAGGCCAATTAGGGATCTAAAATTTCATACACAATTCACCAAGAGTAAGATTTTGTTAAGGCGAGTTTTTCAGCTGGATAGTTGTTACAATTCAGAAGAAGGTATTTGGAGTGGATTAGTCAAGAAACTATCATTCAGCTTGAATTGCTTTCTCGGGATGTTTAAGGAACACATGTTAAGGGTTCCATTTTAGTTTGTTTCCCACTTCCAATGGGGTATCTCGAATTGTTGTAGCATCTCCGAGGATCTTTAGTATTCCCCCAGAACTTATAATAGTGCACACTTTACAAAACATGAGCCTATGATTCCTTCATAGATTTCGTTTGCATCTTTATACTAGTACTCAGTTTATCCGAACATCTGGCCTGACTTTTCCTTGTTCATTACTTATTTATTAAGGCTATAAAAATTTAAAGTTCAAGTTTCGGTTACGGATAGTATAGTTTTCCTCATCCGTGTTTCATCATTGGGGTACTAGGATTTGTTCCGTGTACGGGATCACTTCTTTATCTAGAAGAGGCAATATAACAGTTCTATTTCTATATATAACCTTCATTTGAACACAATTAACTAGTCCATACTGACTATTACACAATGACTCCTCACTTCCACCGGGAGTGCATCGATAAGGAATAACTAGTTATTTAGGTTAAGAGGGTAGTTTTTCGAGTAATATGGTTAGTATTTATAGTCTTACTTTTGGTGGTTTCTATAGTATACAGAATTGTTATTTTACTAGACGGTATATTTTCCAAAGTAATAACTTGTAGGAACGAAACGTCTATCAGTGTCCGTAATAAATAGACTAAAGTATGTTAGGCATTACTAGGAACGTACCTGTCACTACATTTGTTCTATCCGGTTTATTCACAATACGTGACCCCTAGTCGAGTTGGACGTCGATGTCGGTCCTTGCCTTTGTCTTTCCATCGCAATTGGGTTCAGTCTAGGGCAGTCTTTCTTGATGTGCTCCATACTACCACACTCATAACAGGCATTACGGTTTATTATGGGTTGGTTTTGGTAGATTGGTTGTTGTCGTGTTGGTTGCGGTTGGGGTAGTTGTGAGTCCTGGAGTTGGGTTGGTGGATTTATAGTATTCATAACGGTTCTACAATTTCGGGCATAGTGTCCCACCTTCCCACATTTGTGACACACATTGGTCCGACATTCACCAACATGATGATAACCACATTTTCCACATCTAGGCAAAAGCCCGTTATACTTATCTTGTTTCACATCGGAACTGACCATAGCGTAATTTTGTATTGCAAGGCGCGCGCATTTATTCCATTGTCTTTCTTGTATTCCCGCTCCATAATTGGTTCGTTTTGTACCAGATGATTCCCCGGGCATTCTTAATGAACCACTTCTAATCAAATCAGAAGTTACAATGCCTGCTTGTAACACGGCATTTTCAAAAGTTACAGGGCCAGTTGAATTAACCAAACTCCTGACTTCGGGGGCTAAACCCCAAATGTAGCGTTCAGTACGTTTAGATTCTGGAGTAACTAACCATGGGACTAGACGAGCCAGTTCGTTAAAGCGATGGGTATACTCCAAGTGATCTGCACCCTTCATTTCTAGATTCCAAAGTTCTTGCTCTAATTTCTGAATTTCGTTTATCGGACAAAAGTGTTTTATCATAAGATTTTCAAGTTCTGTCCAAGACATACGATTGGTTGCCTCTTGTCCTTGGATTTGCACAACAGTATTCCACCACATCAGCTCGTGGTCTACAAATGTAGAAGTAGCAAATTTGACAATACAATCTGGTGGACAGTTAGTGATATTAATGATGGATTCAGTCTTTTCGATCCACTTTACCAGTCCATTTGGTCCTTCAGTACCGTTAAATTCCATAGGTTTACATAGCATGAAGTTCTTAAGTTGATATCCGTGTTGCGGGGGATTTTGATTGTTACAACTATTGTTCAAGTTCGGTGCATTATTTAAAGTAATATTGGTATTCAACGGGGGAGTATTAGTTGTGATAGTATCAGTATTTATCGGTGGAGCATTTGTGGTTGTATTAGTATTTGTCAAGGGATTAGTATTTACAACCGCGTTAGCGTTCGGCACTTGATTTGTATTCATAGTTGTATGGATACCAGCAGCGAATTGTGCTGCTATTGTCGGAAGTACTGTTTGTAGTTGTCGAGCGATCATTTCGGCTATATCTGCCTCAGACAACATGTTTACTTTCTTCGGGGCCATTCTATAACAATAACCAGTTATCCAACAATTAACAAAATTAACATACACTAATGATCACAAAAGGAATTACAATAACAAGTAATCAAGTATTTCAATTAACACGTATATATCACACGGGTTTGTTCTTGAGTTTGAATACTAAGGATAATATGTAAAGTTAGCCTAACAAAGGCCAATGTTTATATATATATATATATATCAAAAGTTGTCACCTAGTGACAAGTAATTGTAAACCAGTAAGGGTAAGTGTTTGAAATGAAATATCCAATGTGTCACCCATATCAACATAGCATCCTACCAGATGCTTGCATGGGGTATCGAAGGCTATATACAACAATATCGTACTACCCTTATCTATCTAAGTACACATTATACAATTATATACGGTTTACAACTTGCCCGAAAATTATTCCGGTACGATCCCATCATCAGGCAATTGTTTTTCTTTAGCCTCTTCCATAAGTAGACAATTGCTCGTTATGAGTTTAGTTAGTATATTTATCATATGAATGCACTCGTATATTCAACTAGACCCTTAGAGGTTGTTAAATATAACTATAGAATATATTCCTTCGCCAGGTCATCCGGTGCACGCAAGTATGTTGGGCCTACTAAAAGTGGTAGTTTACTGGTTGGGTTAAGTATGTTCCGTTCCAGTCAGCATGTCATCAATTCGTGAGCATGAGGTTTCTCTCCTACAGTAACCAATTGGAATAGGAAAAATATAGGAGAGGTTGGATGTTCTTGTTCATAGATGGTTCGAAGAGTTTGCTAGTTAAGGAGGTTCATCAGAATTAGTTGTACTGGTAATATGTAAAAGAAATTATTATTATTAATATTTCTTTTTGAAATATAATCAATACATTATATGTATTGGTAGTCACGGTCTACTTATAGATTTAGGGATTCAATAAAGTAGTTTTTATATTTATAATTCAATAAGTTGGATTCATCACTAAGTATTTCCCCCATGGATGGTGTTTGTTTTTCAACCAACAGAAATCGAATGATGACCAGAAAATAGTTTAGTTTAGTATCAAAGAAACGAGTACATAAAATAAAGGTTAGACCCATGCTGAGAGGTATTATATGTATATATATATATCTATATATATATGTATATTCTTGAAATCATTGTCTGTAGGACACGCCTCCCATGGTTCTTTCCCGGGCCTTGCATATTAAGCCCCTTTGTGGTGCTGTCACATCACCAGACTTAGTTAAACTTGTTGAAGCATTCTCATATTCTCACTCACAGGAAACACCGGTTCTTTATCTGTCGTAAAGCTACCCGATCTCGACATCTTTCAGTGCAATCGTTAATCAGAAGAAAACGTTTTTCGGTAGCTTAAATCATCGTAAAGGATATTATTAATTAATACCGAAATTAAATATTTTATTTGTTACAATAAGATTCATTATCATCGGTAATACCGTACGTACACATATCCCTATACCTCATCTCAGATAAGCACGTATGTACACTTCATATATACTTCACATCACCTTTATGCACGTATGTTGCCATTTTTACCTTTCAATATGTTCCGCGACTTCACCCCGAATTCCCTCGTACAAGCAAGTCTGTTATTACGATCCGGACCATAATAACTCACTTGCCCTACGAGTTCATCCCGGCATCCATCAGTATCTATCGTTACTCATTAATAAGTTCCCCAGTGATAATCGAGCCTACGGTTATATTATAGGTATCCTAAGGGATAACCTAATCCTTTATAACCAATGGCTCTGATTCCTACATTTCTGTCACACCCCGTTAAGCGAATTGCGGAAGCGTAAAACGGAAATGCAACAGATACAACTGGTATCAAATACATTGCTCATAAAGAAACATTACTAACTAATTTACAATATATTATATCGTTCTAACATCTTTTACAAACTAGGTGATACAATCAAACCGGTTCTTCAATTACTTTACTTCTAACTCAAATGCCCATGACATCATTCACCAATCAGACACGTAACGCACAGGAAATTACTTCTCATATCTGATTACCTGAAAAGCATGTTAAAATAGGTCAACTACGAATAGTTGGTAAGTTTCATAAGTTTAACGAAATCAGTTCTGCGTACCACACAGTCATACTTTTGTATGTACGCGCGTATGTAAAAATATGTGTTTACGTTTGTATAAATATGTACAGCCATATCCTTGTGTGTGCATATGCACACATGTAAGTTTATAATATAAATTTGAAATTTCAGTAAAATCGTGATTGTTTGTTCGTACTACCTGTTTCCAATTTCCGTGTTTAACCAACCACTATGGACCCCCTTCCTCCCACAACGGTTCCACATAAACTCAACCACTGTGGCCCCCCTTCCGCCCATAACGGTTCCGCGTTAACATCAACCACTGTGGTCCCCCTTCCACCCACAATGATTCCACGTAAACTCAAACATTATATAGTGTACATGCAAATAATTAGTATATTCTACGCATAGTATTTCCTACGGCTAATCACATAGCATGTATATAGACACATATACACATATAGTATTTATCACGTATCACCAAACACTATAACTCCCCATCCGCCAATAATACGCATAATCACATTATTTACTTAACATTCATGTCATAATCAAGTTAGTTCGTTTAATAAGTTGCAGCAGAACTTGGCTCATAGGCCATACTCAACTTTAGTTTAGTAAGTTGCAGCAGAACTTGGCTCATAGGCCATACTCAACTTTAGTTTATAAGTTGCAGCAGAACTTGGCTCATAGGCCATACTCAACTTTAGTTTAGTAAGTTGCAGCAGAACTTGGCTCATAGGCCATACTCAACTTTAGTTTAGTACTATTGTGGCCCCCCTTCCGCCAACAATAGCACCATAATCATCACAGACCACGTTATCCCCATGGCCATTACAGACCACGTTGTCCCCCAAATTAGTTATGTTTAACATTACATAACGTGTTTGTATAAACATGTTATCACGTGTAATTTTATTATGTTTTGCAATTCGTATTATCTCCACTCAATATATCAGTCAATGATAATAATCATCTTTCATCAGCACGTAGTCAATCATTATGTTTGTAGGGACTTTTCATATATAAATGTTCAGATATTTTATATCCTGAATCGTTTTCAGATAGATAACGTGTGTAAACATGCTTTCCACCCCAAAAGTTCGTAAAATAGTTTAAAGAGTGGGGTCATGAAACTCACCTTATCGTAGTTCGCACAGAAATTACGTATCAGTAAGTCAGATGCCTCGTTTATAGCCTGATTCCTATAAACGGTATCGTATCGTTAATACTAGTACAGTGTTCAAGCTAAATCGGGCTGTATAGATAATCTGGGTATAGCTGTTAGGCCCAGAACATGACCATAGTCTTAGATTGTGACGTTGTATACTATGAAATGTTTAAAACTGGATTTGGCTCAGTTTCACCGTTTCCCGAGCCTAGCTCAGTTGATCGTTTATACGTTTCGGGATTAGGTAAGATCACATAAAACTTAAGTAAATATATTGATTGATAAAATGATTTGATTTATGAAAGAATTTCAAGGTTTCGGTGTCTGGTTTGATCGCAGGGTTCGTTTCCGTTTTCACACGGGTTTGATTATACAGAACGCGCACAATCCACCCGAATTGTCCGGAATTTCCGTAAAAAGTTCGGTTTTATCAATATCATTCAAAAATATGATATTTGGCCACTTTTGACATTTTGACATACCAGTCAGTCCGTTAAACACAAAACTGCCGGTTTCGTTAAAACAATTATAATTTAAATCTTTGATTAATCATAACTAAATATGTACTTATATATAAATTATGTAAATTTTTGTAAAAATACATTAAGACATGGAAAATTTTATAAAAATATTTTCAGAAATTTTATGATTAATTATTTATTTATAAAAATTCATTTAATAGGTTATAATCGTGTAATAAATGGCCCGTTTATATCAAACGACCTTCGAAAAATCCGATAATTTTTACCAATGGCCTCAATGTTATTACATAGCCCCTGCAAAATTTCCAGAACCTAACTCTTTTGACAAAATGCTATTTTGTGCGTTTTTCGGCTGTTAAAATTCGGTTAAGCCATGATTGCACAAACCATACTTAGGCATTTCCAATGATTCCCAAACTTTACCAGTGATCTTACCATCACATATTAAACTCGAAAACCAAGTTTCATAATTTTTCAATATGTTTAGCTATTTTTCCCAAATAAACGCTCATAAACGGAAATAAATTCACCAAATATTCTCCGTTTATCGAAAAATTACCAAATTTGAACAGGGACTCATTTATATGATCCCTAATGTCCCTGCAGGTTTTCACAATCTAACAACAAGCACGTCACAACCTAATACTAAACAGCCCCTAAACGAGTGTTACGGGTTTACCTTGTCGGTTGTCGATGAATTTTGCTAGCTTAAACGACATTCCGGGTCTTGGGTTGCAAACTCAGTATATCTACATGTCATATAACATCAAACCAAGCATAAATCATCCATGTAACAGCCTTGATAATTAGGGTTTCGGTTTTGGGTTCAAACCGAACTTTCTAACCGTAAAAACGTTGTATTCATGTTCTAATCCGCGTTTTTGACCAAAAAAGTATATGTTCCTGGTTTGTAAACATGTTTAACATCAAAACATGGTTTTACTTGATTTTTAGGGTTTTTGGATGGTTAAACATGTTTAAAACTAACTAAAACATGTTTATAAGATTATAACTTAGTTAAAAGATGGTTAAAAGTTCATGAAAATGAAACTTACTTGTGGGTTTTGGGCAAGGGTTTGGAAGAACAGCTGAAGGGAGGTCTGGTCTTTAAGTTATGGTATAAAATTAGGTAGCTTAATCAAGAAGTCTTGTAAATAAATATCTTTGGTGGGTGGTTGTGTGTTGGCGGCCGCAAGTTCTAAGGGCCCTTAATGGGCTGTTTTGGCCCATTAATCTGATCATACAAGCCCAAACATGAAAAGCCCACTTCAAATTTAGTTCGGGTTCGGTTTTTCGCAAGAAAATTAATTCGGGTGTGAGAAATAGCGCAAAAACGAGTGTTTTTCAGCTTATTTTTGTAAAATAAGAAAAACGTACTGACTCGTTGTAAAATTCCAAAATATTTTACGGATTGATTAGAACTTGTCATATAAGTGTTTTATAAATATTTTTCGGCTTAACGGATGCTACAATGCTTGTTTTGATATTAACGATTGCGTTTAAGCTTATAGCGTATCGATAAACGAAACCTTTTTTGTTTAAAGAGTTTTAAACGTACTGGGGCCTAAATATCAATATGTTAGCCTCTATAACATATATATAACTCGTATATGACCCCTCAGTATGTATACGGGTCATAATTAGTATCGGTCGGTTACTCGTTTAAGCACTACGAATTAACCGATTTATCGTTTACTTGTTACGTAATGAATATAGTTTACCTCGTTTTGTTTGCTATCGAACTAAGGCCATATTACTAATATTTTAGCTTGCATAGATCATATATCACTTATAGATGGCACCCTGGGATATCCGGACCATAACCAGACCCGTTTGGTTATTTGTTTGTTCGTTACGCAATAAGCGGTTAAACGCTTATTCGAGTTTGTAAGTACTAAGGTGTACTCGGTTTTGCCACGGATGTCACAATTTCTCTCTTCCATTCTTTTATGGCAAGCCATGAAGAACTGATGCAAGGAAATGATGCAAGGAAACTTGCTACCTCCATCATTTTAACAAGGAGGCATCCCTGGTATCAATAAAAAGGATCTTGAGAAGATAGACATCTGCTACCACATGGCCATGACTGTTGACACGGCCACCAACTTCATGAAGCAATATGGCAAGAATAGCTTCAGAGACTATAACAGTATGAGCATTGGTTTTGACAAAAATCGGCTCTGTTGCTACAACTGAACAAAAAAGGACACCTTTCAAGAGAGTGTACCAACCCAACAAAGCCTGCAAATGACGTTATGATCACTGAAGTCTCTGATAGTGAAGATAGGAAGAAAAATGGCAAAAAACCAATTGGTAAGAGAGTTCCTTCGATCGGTCAAGGAAATTTTACTAATGGGAACTCAAGCTCAATCTCTAGGGCACTAATCATCCACTCTGATGAAGCATCTGAATAAGACTAGGAGGGTCAATTTGGTGAGCTAGTGAACCCTTTGAACTTTGTTGGAATGGAATTCATTAATGGAGATCATGCTTCTTCAAGCACTACACAATGAGGACACCGATACACTCCTGGCATTCCCGAGGTACATAAACATTTTTTCTCTCAAGCGTGTATTGATAAAGTAGAGAATTACAGAACTCATAATGCCGCCCTGATTAGAGAAAACCTAGGTTATAAATATCATAATGATGAATTCAAGAAAACTGAAAAGATATTAACTACTAGATTTAAAACCGATCATGACGATATGTCAAGCTTACATCTAAAGTTGTTTAAATTAAATATGCAAGTCAAGTCTCACCAAAAACGTATAGTTGATTTAAATGCTAAAATAAAAAAATAAAATTAGATCTTGCCCAAAGAAAGATAACTACAGAAATATTTGAGATGTCGTATGAAAAGCTAAATGGCATCATTGGAGCACAAACACACACGATTAGAGCTTCAATTGAACGAATACTTCATATCATATGAACATCGGATCTAGTTATATGATATATTTTTATGTATATTAGGCTTTATAATATTAGTGAAGTGTTTAGTGGATAATAGGGTAGAGTAACGACACAGGAGAAATTACTTTATAAACACTTAAAGTAAACTAAGGCTGAACAACCTACATATAGAAGACGAATGCCATTCGTTACACATTTTGTAATGAATGACTTTCATTTGTCTTCATTACATAAATAACCAAAATGGTATAGCGAATGACTCATTCGCTATACCCCATTCGTCAACATTCCATGATGAATGGATACAATATATAACGTATAAGGTCCATTCGTTAGACATCCTTAACGAATGGACATATAATAAACACGATTGGTCTCATTTGTTAAACAACCTTAATGAATGATCCATAACATAAGTTATGGGACTTATAATTACTAAATTGACCTTTACATTAAAATAATAATAAAATACACAACGATTACAAAGACTCGAGACGACAAAACCAAGAACTAACAGGGTTGGGTTATGAGCAGGCTGCCATTCCACCACCTTTTAACGATAATTATACATCCCTACCTCACTTTAGTTTCAACACCCCTCCTGAGGACGAAATGGTTTATGGAGTTGGCCATGTACCAATACCAAAGACATTTGTTCCTCCAGTTCCAAAGACTGTTGATCCAATGCATGTGCCAGTTATTTCTTATAATGATTCATTTTGTTTAGCAGGTTATGTAGAAGAAAGTGGGTCGGTGGAAAAGGACATGGGTTATGACAAGAAATGATTTTCAAATTCACTTTTTGTTTCCAATGTGGATTTAAAATCATCATTTACCAACTCTGTCTGTAATAATAACAGTTATTTTTCCATGCAAAATACATTGATCTCATCTTCGGATGATAATGTAACTTGTGAGAGTGTTGTCATTGGCACCTCACACATTATTTTGAATGAAAATGTTGATGTTATTTCATATAGTGATTGTAAAACTGTCTTTTTTAAAAATTTTGTTGAAAATTGTTATAACTTGAAAAGGCCTATTGATGTGAACGTATCAAGTTGTTCATCATTGAGTTGTAAGCCTAAGGATAATTCTAGTAAAAACAAAAGTTTTGAAAAAATTAAAAGCTAAGTAATTCAGGTAAATATGTACCATAGACAATCATTTTATCAAAAAACTAATCAGTTAAGAAATTCTCAGCCAAACAACTTCTGTGATAACAACTAGTATGATCAGCATCAACAAAACTTTGTTGCTTCATGCTACACTAATGCTTTTAACGATCGAGGTCTCAATTTATATCGATATCACAGTCATGTTCCTTCCCAAGGATCACCTTTCCCTTCGCAACAATCATATTACAAATTTGATAAGCTCTATAGCGCCCGTAAAAGAAAATGTTGCTTTGTGTGTGGTAACCATCTAACCTTGTAAGACTTTACAAGAACTAGCATAGACAACAAAAAGAAATGAAAAGTCGGTTCAATCATTCCCACCCTAAAGGTTCTAGCAGCACAGTATCAAGGACTTATCGAACTACAAGTGAAGCTAGTGAAATGGATAAGAGATCCAACACAATAAGAAAAGTTAGAAAACCTTTTTGGATAACCAAAAAGGAAAGAGTAATAAGGTATTCCAAGACTAAAAAGTCCAAAAATCCACCAAACAGAAATGGGAAAAGGAATCCAAAGATTGAAAAATTGGAGGATTTCATTTTAAAAAACAAAGAGAAGACGATCCAAAAAATCTTCTAAAAATAAGGAACATGCTTGTGCATGGGTTCTTAGGGACTACTCTTCGGATTCTGATTCACTACAAGTCAATGTGTTTCAAGAAATAAAATAAAATATGGTGATTTCATTGTTAACCTTCTCGAGACAACTTTGTCTCGAGAACCCACCTCTAACGGATTGCAAAAATGTATAGTGTCAGTCAAGAAAGCCTGTCAATAGTATATGGCACTTAGACGGTGGCTGCATCCGACACATGATAGGAGACGAATCTTTGCTATTTGACGTTCAACCGGTCGACAGCGGATCTGTTTCCTTTGCTGGTGACTTATGTGGGAAAATAATAATAAGAGGGAAGGTCTCCAATGGCACTTTGACCTTTGATGATGTCAACCTCGTGGAATAACTCAACCAATACTTGCTCAGTGTTTCATTAATGTACAACAAGCAATTATCCACCTTATTCACTGAACATGAATGTTTGATATTGCAACGAGGTTTCAAAGTCACCGAAGAACGTATATTGATGCGTACTATGAGGAATAATGATGCTTATATATTGGATATGAGAAGTTCATATTCATAACAAACTGCTTCATGTCTGATATCCAAAGTCTCGGAGAACGACTCGTCACTGCTACATAGACGTCTCGGTCGTCTCAAATTCAAGAATTTGAACATATTTGTAAAGGGTGAGCATGTGAGAGGCTTGCCTTTTAAACTTTATCTTGCTTTGAAAAATGTTTTTCATGCTCTAAATGCAAGTAAAACAAGCTCTCTCACATGACGAAAACTGTAAATTCTATTGATTCCATTCTTCAGCTGTTACATATGGATTTGTTTGGTCCAATTCATTATTTGACAATATGCCAAAAAGCCTTTTGTCTTGTTAGTTATTATTTTTCTCGTTTCAACCGGACATTCCTTTTAGGAAATAAGGATTAAACCGCTCAGTTTTTGATAAGATTTTTGACACTTGTGGATAATCAAATTGACAAGAGAATGAAGTTTATACGAAGTGAAAATGGAACTGAATTCTATAACAAAGCTGTGAATCACTTCAATTAATCAAAAGAGATTGGCGGTCAGTTTAGTGCTCCATACACTTCCCAACAGAATGGGGTTGCTGAATGACGCAGTAGAACACTGATCGAGGCTACACGAACGATGTTGTCATACTCAAAACTTCCTTTGTTCTTATGGGGTGAAGCCATTAATGTTGCTTGTTTAATTCAGAACCGTGTGTTGCTAAACAAACGTCTCGACAAGATTCCTTATGAATTCTATTACAAGAAAAAGTCGTAAGTTAACTATTTCAAGACTTTTGGATGTCCCTTCACATTATCTTATACAAATGCCATTTCAAATCCCAAGTATGCTGAAAAGGGCGGATGATAACAACAAGTCCACTTATTGAGTCTATAACAAGAAAGTAAAGGTGATAGTGGAATCCATCAACGTTAACTAGTAGGAGTTTAATCTTACAGATGCAGAAATGGGATCAAACTGGCTTTTTTACTATGACTATTTGTTCAGTTAGTTTCGTGGTCTTTCTACTCCTCCTGTTGCAACTACTCTAGTTTCAACTTTTGTGCCTCAGTCAGTGCTAATTCAAGCAATCTTAAATAGTTTGGACGATGTTAGCATGCCTTCCTGTCCCTATAATAGAAACATGCCTCAAATAGCTCCCCATGTTGCTCAATTAAATCCTATGCCACAACCAGTAGATACAACCGATGTGATAGCCATTGAAGATGCTTTTGATTCTGATTCGAATGCCTCATTGTTGTTTGCTGACAACGTAGATCCAAATCAGACTGAGCCTGCAGTAAATCTTTAGGCAGATTCTAGTGTAGTGGAGTCTATTCCCACACCTCCCTTATCAAATAATATTGTTCATGTTGATGCTGAAGATGCTATTGCGCATGAAGGTCCTGCTGATGCTTCTAACAACACGGACTCCACTCTGTCTCCTACAATTGTTGTTTTGTTTATGGAGAATCTCTGTGAGGGTCCTAATGCCAAAGAACATGTGGTTAATCAGTCGGATATTGTAACACCCTTGGCAAACACAGCATCGTCCCACTCTTAGGCAAATCCCACATCGACCGTGGACAAGAGAGATCCTTGGTTAATAAGTAAATGTCCTGCCTCTTCAATCACCTACGCGTTTTGGGCATAGTTGGCTATGGAGCACATGAAAACTCCACGGTTAAGCATGCTTAGATGGAAGTAGTACTAGGATGGGTGACCTCCTAGGAAGTCTCCATCTGGGCAACCAAAAACAAATCTGTGAGCTCTTCGTGGGCAGATCGGACAATATTGGTGTTGCGAGGGGCCGGATGTTACAGGTGGTATCGGATCCACTCTTGTGCCATTCGGGATGATGGGACACGCCTCATCGAGGATGATGAGTCCAAAGGGGTGTTGTCTGTAACACCCTTGGAAAACACAACATCGTCCCACTCTTAGGCAAATCCCATATCGGCCGTGGACAAGAGAGAACCTTGGTTAATAAGTAAATGTCCTGCATGTTCAATCACCAACGCGTTTTGGGCATAGTTGGCTGTGGAGTACATGAAAACTCCACGGTTAAGCGTTCTTGGATGGAAGTAGTACTAGGATGGGTGACCTCCTGGGAAGTCTCCGTCTAGGCAACCAAAAACAAATCCGTTAGCTCTTCGTGGGCTCTGAGTATCTTTCATATAGTTGAAAGCCTAACTGTGTAACTTCAAGTGTATCCCATTAAAGAAGTTGATATGATTACTTAGTTGCCAATATACCGATCTCATCCAACAGAAAACATCACTGGATCTCCTTTTGCCGGCATCTAGACAAGTAGCAAGTTAGATACCATTAACAAGTGTCTCTTTGCTTGTTTTATTTCACAGGTCGAACCAAAGGATTACAAGATTTCTCTCAAGGAGAATTACTGGGCAGAAGCTATGCAAGAGGAATTGTTACAGTTCAAAAGGCTGAATATGTAGAGGCTGGTAAACAAGTCAGAGAAAAAGAAGCCGATCGTTACCAAATGGGTGTTCAGAAATAAGAACAATAAAGGGGTGATCACAAGAAATAAAACTACGCTAGTGGTGCAAGGTTCTCTCAATGTGGAGGTCTTGACTACGATGAAGTTTATGCTCCGGTTGCTAGGCTTGAGACTATTCATCTTTTGTTGGCTTGTGCATCGTACATGGACTACAAACTTTATCAATGTTAGTGCACCGTTTTGGTCATCAAGAGTCTTTGTAAATCATGTTATTTATTTAATGTAAGGGCATTTGGTAATTACCATACCCATTCGTTAAGTTTATCAGCTCATTCGTTAAGTGTGTTTAACGAATGATGCTATACGTTTTTTTTAGTGTCCATTTGTTAAGGATTTTTAATGAATGGACCTTATCGTTATTATTTAGTCTCCATTTGTCATGGAATATTGACGAATGAAGAATAGCAAATGAGTCATTCGCTATACTCATTAAGTTACTTACTGTATGAAGACGAATGAGGCTATTCGTATGGATTGTGTAACGAATGGCATTCATCTTCTATATATAGGTTGTTCATAGCCTCATAATTTAACAAGTGTTTTTGATTATTTCTCTCAAGCCGTTACTCTGCCAAATTTATTACTCAACACTTCGTTCACACTAACCTATTGATAATCACCTACACTTATCAAATAACAAGATCCTATAAATCAATATCGGTATGAATTGATTAACGTATTAAGCACAATCAAAAGCTCTCTCAAGTGGTATCATAGCCAAGCGTTAGATTGTGTGCATGATTTAAGGTATTACTATGGTTAATTTATTGATAATTCACTGGTTAATTGTTTAATTTTTGATTTGAAACTGATTTTATTGAATTTCGTTCAATTAACATGTTGAGATGTTGAATTGATGCTGAATTGTTCAACATTTGGTTCGTAATATGATTTGTAAGCTTCATTGAAGTTTAATTGTATTATTGTTTAAGTTTGAAATGGAATTGGATTGGATATGAGATTGGAAGAAACAGAGGTTTCTGTTTAGGCATAATTTGGATTTCGGACATGGATTGTTTTGGAATTAGATGTTCGGATGTGTTTGGGTTTGTTTGGGGGGACTTAGACGATAATTTTAAGCTATAATTTGTGAGTTTTGGTTAGGTTTGGACGAGTAATCGATCATTTAATGTTCGTCTAGAGTTTGGTTTGAATCTAAGAATTTCAGAACGGAAATTGATTGTTGAAGATTTGAAGATTCATTGAACCCATTCACTATAGTATAACAGACCGTTCATTATACTGTAGCTGGTCATTCGCTATCAGCTCTTAACTGTATTTCGACACTTGGCAAGTTTGTTACAACTAAATAACTTCCCATTCGTCACTATAGCTGATTCGCCATGCAGTTAATGTCAAAAAATAGCGGATATCGGTCAATGACGGATATCTAAGATATCGGTTATTGCGGTGGGAAAGCGGTATATATATATATATATATATAATACTTAAGTCTTAATACCAAAATCATAAAAGTCAATAGTTCAAAACACAAAGTAACAATATTTTTAATTTAAGACATGATTTAATCACTTAATCGAAAGCCATAAATATATAAGCATCAACAACGGCTGAAGAAACGGGTATCGGAGATGAGCATCAGCAGCGTTTGAGGTATTTTTAGGGCAATAAGCTGATCGTTCAATAATAATCAAAATGAAATTGGTCCATGGGCTTATAGTTTGGGCCAAAAAAAGTAAAAATTGGGTCAAAAATATTAAACCGATAATCTCACCGCTATTTCCGATATATCGGTGGCCAAATATCGACGAAATAGCGGTAAATAGCGCGGCAAATATCGGAATCGCTATTTGGACCGATATTTCGACCGCTATTTTACCGCCGGACCGATAACCGCTATAGCACCGCTATAGCATCGCTATTGATAGCATAACTTATTCGTGATCAGCCATTCGCTAAAGAAACAAATTCGTGCCCTTCCATTTGTCATCAAGTTTCTTATTCGTGAATCTTCATTTGTTACGAAAGCACATTCGTGACAAGATCATTCGCTACAGAAACATTATTCCATTCGTTAACCTATTCGTCATGCCATCTGTTATGCCATACGCTTGGTCATTAGTGTGTTGATTCGTCATCATTGAATCTTCATTCGTGATAGTCATTCGTTATAGCCATTCATAGAAACCGTGGTGTCATTCGTCACTTGATTCATGATACCCATTTGCTACCTTAATCTATTCGTGTTACTGTTCACCATCTGTGACCATTCTTAAACCCATTCGTTAAAAGTTCTTACCCATTAGTTATTGATCAGTAGTTACCATTTACACCATTAAGTTTTAAGTCTCACTAATTCTCACCTATAACTTTAATTTTTGAAATTACTGGTTATTACGCACTAGCATCTCAAAATAATTTGATGCAACAAATGCTTTATCTAGATGCTGAAATCGGGTCACATTCTAAATTTCCTCGATTGATGAAGTTTAGCGACTTTGGAAAGTGGGAACCAAGATTCCGAGCATATCTCCGTACACCCTGATTGTTCAAGATGTCTTGATGATGTGTATACTGCACCTATGCTTTGTGATGCAACAATGGGTTTTGAAGCAAAAGATTTTTCTGCATACACTCAAAAAGAGAAAAAGGCATTAGAGATTGAAACCAAGGCATATTCCACTTTGACTATGGCTTTACCCGACAATATTTTACATCAAGTGGGACGTATTAAGATATGTGCATCATTGTTTCAACACATCAATATGAGAAGTATGAGAAACACAGAAGAAAGTAAGAAAGTTATGCTGAAATTCCAATTCAGAAATTTTAACTTATTGAAAGGTGAGACTATCGAGGAAATGATGACTAGGTTTAATCATCTAATTGCTGAGATGAATAAACTGAAAATGGAACTAAGTGAATCAGATAAGATTGATACTATTAAGAATGCACTACCGAATTCTTATTCAACTTTTAAGATGGTGTTGAAAGAAAACAATTTCTTCAAAAATGAAGATCTTACTGCTATGGAGTTTATGCAGAAGATAAAAGATAGAGAATATGACTTGAAGTGCCAAAAGTCTTTAAAATAAACTCATGACCTGACACTATATGGAGGTTCTTTACCTTTGTGCAACACTACTGCTCATATAATGCATTTCTCACTCAATCCTCTCAGGATGTGCCATCTTCATTTACCGAAACATTGCCAAATGTTTACTTCATGGCGTCTGGATCAAATACTAATTATGGTGGATCTACTAATGCAATTAATGCATTTACTCAACCACCAAACGTGAACCTAAAATAAGTTGAACAACAATTTTCTTTTCTTTGTGCGTTCATGAGTTCTTATGAAAATCTGATGGGTGGTAAAATTGCCACGAGTGAACAGATAGATGAAGATTATGATAAAATTGATCCGGATGATTTAAAGTTGATGGATTTGAAGTGGAACATGGCAATGATAGTGTGTAAAGCAAATAAGTTCATGCAAATAACTAGTAAAGATTTACCGACATTGAACAAGAGGGTTGGCTTTGATAAACTTAAAGCAAGATTTACCGACAATTTCCAAGAATTTGGTCATTTTGTCAAAGAGTGTGACAAGTCGAAAAAGGAATACAATGGACCACGCAATCAAGATAGAAGCTCGGGTAAAAAGTATAATGAAACTAATGAAAAAGCTTCTGGGGGTGATACTTCTAAAGTTTATGGGTTACGAGTCTGCTTACGGTTGAAGGGATTGATCAGAATCAATGATTGTTGAGTAATGGCACTCAAGCTAATCTTGCTATGTTTGAACAAACTGCGAACTTTCAAGATGTTCAAGGTGATGTGTTGACTACTGAGAGCGAATTAGAAACTGAATCAGACTCAGATATCTCATGCAACATGCAACCAACTACTCTTCATTGTATAGCCAAGATCGACGAGAGTTTATCCAAGACTATATCAGGAGAAAATTGGATCACGGATAGTGGATGCTCTCATCACATTACCTGCAATATCGATCTGCTAACCAATTTCAAGAATATTCAAGGGGGTTATGTAGCGTTTACGGGTAATTCTGGGGGCATGATTACAAACGAAAGAGATGTTTCGAATGGTAGTATTATCTTTGAGAAAGTTAACTATTGTGACAAGGTGGATCACAATTTGCTGAGTTTATCTCAGAATTGTGTTAAAAAGTTTACCACCGTGTTTACCGACAAGGAGTGCATAATACTCAAACCAGGATATGTCATTCCATAAGACATGGTTGTTATGCGATCTCCTCGGTCAAGAGATATTTATGTATTTAATATGAGTACTAAGGTATCGACTTCTATGTCTGTTGAAACATATTTTGTGTCAAAAGCAACTGAGAAAGACTCGATTCTGTGGCTTAGGCGTATGGATCACATTCATGTCAGAAAAATGAATTATCTGATGACAAGTTATTTGGTGGATGAGGTTTCTCTGAAGCACTTTAAGTTGACCGATCACTGTGTTGCATGCAAGAAGGGCAAACAGAAGAAGAAGTCGCACCGAACTAAGTTATTTGATTCCGTTGATACTCCACTGGAACAACTTCAAATGAATTTGTTTGGTCCTGTGAATCCTGCGAGTATTGCTAAAGATTGGTATTGTTTAGTTGTCACCGATGACTATTTGAGGTACTCATGGGTGTTATTTATGAGTTCTAAAGATCAGACACCATTTCTTGTCCAGAATTTAGTCACAAAGATTGAATCAGTTTACAAACACAACGTGAGACGTATTCGAAGTGACAATGATACGGAGTTAAATACTATATTGGACTTCTTTTATATTCAAAAAGGAATTCATCAGGAATATAGTGCTCCATATATACCTCAACAGAATGGGGTGGCTGAACGGAAGAACCGAACATTGATTGAAGAAGCAAGAACAATGCTGGCATATTCAAAGCTTCCTATCCAATTTTGGAATGAGGTGGTGAAAACTGCTCGCTACACGCTCAATTGTGTTCTGACAGTTAAGAAGCTGCAAAATATGAGTTACGAGCTTCTGAATAACCGCAAACCTAACTTAAAGTTTCTTGAACCTTTCGGATGTCCTTGTACAATGTTGAAACGAGATGTGGGTAAATTTGAGAAGAATGCTATTGAAGGTTACTTCTTGGGCTATGCATCGCCAAAGAAACGTGTTTTCAACTTCTCTTCGGGTTGTATTGAAGAATGGTACCATGTTGACTGCCAGAGCTACACAAAACCTCATGCCTGCAACGGTCATGACTAGATGTTTGACTATGAAAGTTTATTTAATTCTTTTACTTCCATAGTTGATCTCCCTGATGAATACTTGGTGCATGCTTATTTGGAAGATCAATTGTTTTCAAAACCAAGGTATTCTAATTATAATTATAGTGATGTACCACAAGATGATCATCCTGAAACGTCTGATGTCATTTCTGTTTCATCGGGTGATGGTCATTATGTTGATTCTACTTCAGTACCGTTTACTGATACTCATGAGCTTGGGGAATCATATCATGATGCTGAAGAGAATCTCACTAAATTAAGTGATAATGTTGTTGCGCCTGAGAATATGACACTTCGGATTCACACGTTTCATCCTCAGGACAACATCATTGGTGATCTTGATTCTGGTGTTCAGGCACGTCATCAGATTGCTAGTGCAAATGATTCTAATGTATTGTTTGCATATGCCGCTATGCATTCCTCGGGAATCATGAATCTCACAAAATACACTATCTTTATTTTCAAATGGAACCGACGATTGTTCTTACAGCAGTTGAAGACTCATCATGGGTAGAAACTATGCAAGAAGAGTTGCAACAATTCAGTCGACTGGGTGTATGGGATCTCATTGATAAACCTGATTGAGTTCAAAAGCCTATTCTGACGGAATGGGCCTTTAACTGTAAGAAGGATGATCATGGGGTCATCGTAAGCAATAAAGCGTGTTTGGTCATGCATGGATTTCAGTAGCAAGAAGGCGTAGATGTAACACCCCGAACCGCAGCGGAAACGTAAACGGGATGCAACAGACACCTCTGATACCAACCACATTGTTTATAAAGAAAACTGAATACATTAATATACTTCAAATTACATTATCTTGTATTTCATTACCGTCAAGGTGATACACAAATCATACAATACGATACATAATTCTGTTTATTATAATGTAACCTAACATCCCGCACGCAAATCTTACACACATCAAGCACTTAGCAGGTAAGCAATCACTTCATCTTAATTGTACCTGAAAAGCATGTGAGAAAACGGGTCAACTACGAATAGTTGGTGAGTTTCACAATTTGAATAAACCATGATAAATCCATATCATAATATAATATTATCGATGTAATTATGCCGAGCCCACAAGTGAAACCTCTGTTAACCCAATACTGTACCCGTTCCGGGGGCAATGTTAACCCAGAAACACTTCTAGGGACATCTGGGGACACTGTTAACCCAGTACAGTACCCATTCCGGGGGCAATGTTAACCCAGAAACACTTCTAGGGACATCTGGGGACACTGTTAACCTAGTACAGTATCCATTCCGGGGGCACTGTTAACCCAGAAACACTTCTAGGGACATCTGGGGACACTGTTAACCCAGTACTGTACCAATTCCGTATGATTCCCGTAAAATAAAATATTTATAAATACACGCAAATCCATGCGTTCAGTATGTACTTAAACATTTCAATAGTAACATGCTTTCCGCCCCGGGAAAATATTTAAAAACAATTCAGAAAAAAGGGCTCGAGAAACTCACCTTAGCACATGCAAGCAGGTAACAACAGTCATTATCAGATAACATGTCCAATCTGTAATATGATCCTTACGATCGTTACTATACAGTCACTATTAATATAACTTTAACCGTGTTAACCGGTACATCTGGGGACACTGTTAACCCAGTACTGTACCCATTCCGGGGGCAATGTTAACCCAGAAACACTTCTCCGGACTCAGATTGTGATATCGTTTAGAGTTCAATAGTCAAAATTACTACTAGTTTGTTTTCCCCGTTTTGCGTGCCTATCATGGTTATCCGTTTTAACGTTTAAAAAATGAGTTTGGTCACACACGACCCGAAAATAGTGGTTGAATGATAATTTAATTAAAGTTGTGAAATTAGAGCTCGGCCGCGGGACCCGTTTCCGTCTTTGGTGCACCGGAAACTGTTTTATCGGATAAAATTACCCAAATCATCCGAATTATTTTCGGATGATTTATTTTTACTTGTTTAACTCAGTTATATGAAAATAGTTCATTTTTAGGGTTTTTATACACCGGTCAGCTCGTTTAGGCGAACTTTACCGGTTTATGCGTTTTAAACCTTAAAAGTTTGTTTTTGCACAAATAATTATCCGTTTAACCTCGGATCTTGAAATTTTGCACAAATCACCTTTTGACAGTGGGGAATTTTATAAAAATATTTCCAGAATTAATTTTTATATTTAAAATTTATTTATCTATTTTTAAACACCATTTAAACACTAAATATGTCGTAAATACCAAACAAACTTAGAAAAATCCCAAATTTTTCCTGGATGACCCCTGCCATCTCCATAGTTCCCTGTAATTTTTTCAAAGCCGAAATCTTTTTTTACATGCCATTTTCACTAAAACCGAGCTAGAAAACCCTAGAACTCGTTTAACCGAAATGCCTACTTAGACTTCTCCAACTGACCTAAAATTTTGTGTGTGACTTTTAAATGATATAAAAATCTTATCTGCAATTTTCCAGAATTTTTCATGATATTTAACTATTTTTCACCATTTTTAGCCAAAACCGAGCACTAATCTGTCCAAAAATCCATAAACGAACATAAACCGAATATACCTTTTGTTTTCCGTCACTACAAGCTACACACTCGTCTTTCCGCCTTATCTACCACTAAATACAGAACCTACAACCAACATACCACAATACCAAGCAAGTTACACTCACGATCAAGCCTCTTACACTATAGTTTCGGTTATTGTTTCAAAACTAAAGTTTAAACCGTAAAAATTCGTTTTTGGTTCGTTTAACTCCTTTCTTGGACCAAGATCCCTTGTATAACCCGTATACATCACTTGATCATGCAAGAATCGGTTTTCATTTTTGAAACCTCATTTTCTTGCAAATAAACTCAAGAAACGTAGATGGAAACGTATATAACCCGATCATTACCTTGTTTTTTTGCTACAAAATCTCGGTTTTAGATCATGATTTGGAGAGAGTTGAAGATTGTTGGAGTGTTTGTGTAAAAAAAAGAAATAAGGGCTAGGGGATAACATCCCCAATCCGATCGGAATTGATAAGGGGGGTGGGGTGGGGCCCACCTCTCCATTCTTAGCCACATGTTTGGATATTCGCAATCCGGATAATGTTTTGGATAATCTGGTTCATTTCGTTTTTAAATGTTTAATTCGGCTTAAAACGAGGCTAAAACGGTCGTTTTCGGCTTAAAATTGAAATTTATATAAAACCGATTTAAAAACTTTAAAAACTTAAACCATGACATTTATTAACTTAAAACATCATATTATTAATAATTGCGCATCTTTTTCGGCTTGATCGATCGTCTTTTGCTCGGTTTGGTATTAAAGGTTTCGTTTAACGTACCGACGTACATTAAATCGAAAATTCTTTTTCTGTGCTTTAATTCACTTATCCCGAAGCTTTAATACTTCGTAAACATCACTAAATATCATATATATCGTCTATAATTGAACCCTCGATTCGTTCGGGTTTCAATAACTATCGATCGATTAATCGCATATTCAATACGATGAATTATATATTCACGTACAATCAATACAGTGAACAATGTATTCTCGTATAATTATTATGGTAATTCATGTACCCGACATTAAATATAACGTAACTACTGTCTACCGGTTAGGGTATCCCTGGTTTCGTCGGAATCGTTACATTCTCCCCCCGTTAAGAAATTTTGTCCTGGAAATTTTACACGCTCACTATCCCTTCCGAGAGAAAGGTGGGGGTTTTTCCTTCAGAATTCACCCTCACGTTACCAGGTATAATCTGGTCCTCGCTGTGAATTCCACTTAATCTTAATCAGTAAAGCTTGGTATGTCCAAACTGTTTAGTTTTCCCGTCTACTATCTCTATGGAATTATTTATGATATCAAGTATGTCTTCTATGAGTACCCCCATTACTGGTACTTTCGTTGCCTCAACGCCTAGGCACTTTTCAATCCGTATACATGGCAAAACATCATGTATAGTACTTAGCCCCTGAAGTACTTTAATCGATAAACTAAATGACCAATCATGGAGATAGTCTCATAAGGTCCAATATATTAAGGAGCTATTTTTGGTTTTGCCAAACCTTATATCACCTCTCGAAGGCGATGCCTTAAAAATTCCTTGTCACCTCTTTCCAGTGACAATGGTTTCCCTTGAATGTTGGCATAAATCCTTTGCCAATCTCGCGCTGCTTTCAACTTATCTTAAATATTATAAATCCGATTGGTTGTTTCTCTAATCAATTCAAATCTTATGGCTTGATTGACGCCCATTTTCAATTTAACAAATTGGTGATAATTACTTCACCCATAGAAAGCTTCAAGCTCACGATGCTTCCTTCCTCGCCTTCCAATAATGGAAGTAGGATGACTATTTCGATCTGAGATCATTGAAAATGGTATTCCACGACGAGATACCATTTCACCATCAGGAATCTGGGCGAGAATTCATTGTGGTAATCGTCATGGATTGGGATGAAATGCGAGGATTGGTTAATCGATCCGCGATTACCCAATTTACCTCATGCCTTGGATATATCTTGGGAATTTGCGCCCGAAATCCATTGTAATTTTATTCCCACTATCATTGGCGAATTTTCTGTCGTTGTGGCGTTCCCTAGGGTTTTCGGTGTGCAGCCTTATCTCTTGCATAACTTAAATATTCACCAACATACGTAGCCATATCTTTCTCTAAACTCGGCCATTAATCAAATCCTTTCAGATATTCGTATCATCAATAGTCTAATCCGATCCCGGATGTATGGAATATTTCGATCTATGCGCTTCGTCCATGATTAAATCACGAAGGTCATGGAGGGTCGGGATCCAAACCCGATTTTTGAAATAGAGAATTTCGTCCACGCGCTGTTCGAAATTCTTCTCATTGCCGAAAAGTCCCTCCTTTTCCAATTATTCCTCTTTCAACGCTTCACGTTGAGCGACTCGAATCAGGTCCGAAAGGTTCGACTGGACTATAATCCCTAGCGCTATCACTCGCAATGGCTTAACCCGATCTTTCCTACTCAAGGCATCGGCTACGACGTTAGCCTTGCCGGGGTGATAACGGATGTCACAGTCATAATCGCTTAACAATTCGACCGATCTTCGTTGAATATGAGACTGCGGTCTCTTATCTATAAAATTTGTACATTTGCGTCGTAAAAAGGATTATGAGTTGGGTAATGCTAAAAATTCTTCGATTAACCGCTGATAGTCTCCGGCTAGTCCTAAAAATTGGCGCATTTCCATTGGCGTCTTGGGTGACTGCCAACTTTAATGGTTTCTACCTTATTTGGATCTATATGAAATCCTTGTTGCTTTACAACATGACCAAGGGATTATGCTTTCTGTATTCAAAATCACATTTCGAGAACTTCGCGTACAACTCCTCTTGCTTCACACTTCCACAATTTTCCTTAACCGTCATTCGTGCTCTTCTTTACGTTGCAAATATATCAAAATATCGTCAATGAATGCTATGACAAATTTGTCAAAATAAAGTTTACAGACTCGGTTCATGAGTTCCATGAACATTGCCTGCGCATTCGTTAGCCCGAAAGGCATAACTAAGAATTTATAATGGCCGTAACGAGTCCGAAACGCTGTTGTTGCAATGTCCTCCTCTTGGATTTTTCATTTGGTGAAAACTATATCTAAGATCAATTTTCAAAAAAAAATAAATCGCCCCTTGCAGTTGATTAAATAGATCATTTACTTCGAAGAAGTGAATACCTATTCTCGATCGTCACTTTATTCAATTCTCCCTAACCAATACATATCCTAACACTTCCGTCCTTCATTTCCCAAATAACACTGGTGCACCCCATGGTGACTAACTAGGTCGTATAAAACCTTATCCAATAATTCTTGCATTTCAGTTTGTGTAAGTCGGTAGGGTGCTTTAGCAACAGGGTCAGCTTGAGGCATTATATCGATTCTGAATTCGACCTGTCGGGTTGGCGGTAATCCAGGAAGTTCTTCTAGGAAAACTTGTAGAAATTCGCGTACCACCGGAATATCTTCTATATGTTTTCTTTTAAATCGTACACTTTTCTCTATATCTAATCGCTTCATCGTCCGAAAGAGAGCTTCTAATCATCTTCTTTTCATATTTGATTTCAGCTTCAAGTTGAGTTAGCCAATCCATGTTAACTATTGGTCAAAACTTCTTAACTTTACTTGTCGTAGGTCAATAAGAAAAGGTTAATCGTTCAGAATAATAGGACAATTCCGAACAATTTAGTTAACCATTAGGGATTTACCGTTAGCGATTCTACAGTATAGGGTTCTATAGTTTCACTAATCGGTATCTTTCCAAATGATAGGAGGTCAATAGGAACTAACTTCTATCGACGACCGTAAAAATATCACTGAAGCCTATTGATTTAAAACTACCACGTACTTAATGCCACCTTTGGATCATGACGTGCTTTATTCGAATTACTCACAAAAGCACAGCTCCTTGCTTGATCAGAGGTTGACGCTTGTCATGAGGTTCGTCTTCCAACGACACCTTGGTTCAACTTTGGGCAATTTCTCTTGAAACGTTCTATACTGCCACATTCATAGCAAGTACAACCGTTTGGCATAATTTGATTTCTTTGGATGGATTGTTATTGAAACTATTGGGTTCGGAGTGGTTGTACACGAATGGGTTGGGGTTGCCGGTTCACAAGGCTTCAATTGGTTCTACAATTGGGGCATTACGTCCATCTTTACCATACCTGTGGTCTACTATCACTCGACATTCTTCTTTCTGCCGATAACCATATTTTCCACATTTAGGGAAGGACCCTTCATGCGGTTCATGTTTTTACACCAGAACTAGTATTAGTATAATTCTGGGTTGTAGGACATACCTACTTATTCAAAAGCCTATCTTGCACTATACCTTTATCATTTCTCTTCTTTAACACTCGACGTCTCACCTAACGTCCTTCCAGTCCGCTTCCCATAGAGTCAAATATATCAATGCTGGCTTGTGACACAACCCTTCCAAAGGTTGTATATTTTACAGGATTGACTATACTCCTTATCGATGGAGTTGGTCCCCAATATAGCGCTCACTTCGCTTAGTTTCAGGAGTAATTAGCCATGTTACCAGACATGACAATTCCTTCAAACGATTAGCGTGTTCTAAGTGATCAGCACACAACATTTCTATCTTCCATAGCTCAGTTTCCAATCTCTGAACTTAATTACTCGAATAAAAGTGCTCTAGCATAAGAATTTTAAATTTCGACCATATCATCTGAGTAAAAATTTTCTAACTATAATTTTGTACCATCGTGTTCCATCACGATACAATATAATCTACCAACATATCTGTAGCATATTTCACTACACAATGTTCTAGACTCTTTCCAATATCCTTAACCATTTCGATTTTTTCTATCCACTTGCTAATCTATTCCTCCCTTAACCATCGGTAAACTATTAATAATTTCCTTAACACAACCAACAAACATATCCTTCATACCGGATCTAGTTCATTACGACTACTATTCATGTTTAGTTTGTAACTAATACTTGTAGTCATAATAGTATCCGGTGGGACATTATCACTCTTAGTAATAACACTAAGAGTCGAAATATTCATAATCATGTGATTTCTCGATCTATAATTCCGCGATCACATTTGCATCAACACTAGCAGTGATCTGTGATACGACATTCGGTATCATCATCTGCTATCTTGGAGCAATCAACTGAATCATATCAATCTCCATCATTGGAGTTATTCCTTTTATGTCATTCTGTCATACCCATCCCGTACGCAGTAATCAATACTAATCTCACCTTATAACTCGTTACCGGCTCAATCATAACAGCAGGTACATATACACACCAAATATTATCATACATATTACACATACCAGTATCTAGTATATATGAACCACAAATATAATAGCATATGGACTTAACCTGACGTCGGTTAACGTTTAAATATGTTTCATAATTCTTGTCACCAACTGACATATAGATCTTTCTCAACAAAGATTAATGTTTAATATACTTGATTGCAATATCCTTCTGCATGACAGCATAACCGATACATGCTCACCGTGAGCACCAAACGATTACGTACCACGGAGTTATAATATCCGTGTCTATTTGTATATCCGGCATACACGGTATACCACCTACGACGAACAACCAACTATGTCATAATGATTCCAACACCTCTTTGTGTATGGGTAATCATTCTGTTCGAGTATACATGGGTATAGGCATCTAACGGATGTAAGGTTAACATAGGGAGTTGCAAGGTTCAAGGTAATCGCGCAACCCATGTTGCCTTCAAATAATATCAATTACTATTATGGGAAACTCTATCACTTGCTCAGTCAATGTCCTCAGGCGTTCTAGGTTCGCTAAAATCGGTAATTCTCGATCTGGAGGTGGTATGTCTCATATGTTTGAGAGTGAGAAATACGCATATATATTTCTATATATATTATTTTTATCTGCTCATTTATTATCAAATTTATTATTATTATTATTATTATTATTATTATTATTATTATTATTTTATTTTATTTACTTATTTATTTATTTATTTATTTACCTTAATGGAATAGGAATGGGTTCAGGTACAGATCCGTCCGTGCGTGAGGGTCGGCGGTTCGGGTGAACATAGGGGGTTATTAAGATATATGGTACTTGTATTGGTAGGGTAAGGGATTTATTAATTTCGGTTGGGAGTGACGGTTACTAGATTTTTCTGGTTAATGTCAAACGGGAGATCTAATTTGGTACGATCATAACTATGGCCCGATAAGTCAGACTTATCATCAATCGATGCTCTAGAAATTTCAGTATCCTCGGTACTTTTATTTATTCATCCCCCGGTTCCTTATCCGGGTCCTATTTCTCAATACATGTACCCACAAGATACGTACATATATATATATACACATTAGCACACATAATTAATATTATATACTTTACACATATGTTGCCATTTTTACCTATTAATGTTCCCCGTGACTTCCCTTGAATTCCCCCGTGCGGACAAGTCTGTTATTATGTTCCGGACCATAGTAACTCACTTGTCCATCCAAGTTCATCCAGATCTCGTCACTATAAATTATTAGTTGATATTCAGATCCTATAATACTTGAGCTACTGGTTATATTTTAGGTATCTTTTAAAGACATCCTAATTCTTTATAACCAATGGCTCTGATACCAAGTTCTGTAACACCCCGAAACCGCAGCGGAAACGTAAACGGGATGCAACAGACACCTCTGATACCAACCACATTGTTTATAAAGAAAACTGAATACATTAATATACTTCAAATTACATTATCTTGTATTTCATTACCGTCTAGGTGATACACACATCATACAATACGATACATAATTCTGTTTATTATAATGTAACCTAACATCCCGCACGCAAATTTTACACACATCAAGCACTTAGCACGTAAGCAATCACTTCATCTTAATTGTACCTGAAAAGCATGTGAGAAAACGGGTCAACTACGAATAGTTGGTGAGTTTCACAATTTGAATAAACCATGATAAATCCATATCATAATATAATATTATCGATGTAATTATGCCGAGCCCACAAGTGAAACCTCTGTTAACCCAATACTGTACCCGTTCCGGGGGCAATGTTAACCCAGAAACACTTCTAGGGACATCTGGGGACATTGTTAACCCAGTACAGTACCCATTCCGGGGGCAATGTTAACCCAGAAACACTTCTAGGGACATCTGGGGACACTGTTAACCCAGTCCAGTATCCATTCCGGGGGCAATGTTAACCCAGAAACACTTCTAGGGACATCTGGGGACACTGTTAACCCAGTACTGTACCAATTCCGTATGATTCCCGTACAATCAAATATTTATAAATACACGCAAATCCATGCGTTCACTATGTACTTAAACATTTCAATAGTAACATGCTTTCCGCCCCGAGAAAATATTTAAAACAATTCAGAAAAAGGGGCTCGTGAAACTCACCTTAGCACATGCAAGCAGGTAACAACAGTCATTATCAGATAACATGTCCAATCTGTAATATGATCCTTACGATCGTTACTATACAATCACTATTAATATAACTTTAACCGTGTTAACCGGTACATCTGGGGACACTGTTAACCCAGTACTGTACCCATTCCGGGGCAATGTTAACCCAGAAACACTTCTCCGGACTCAGATTGTGATATCGTTTAGAGTTCAATAGTCAAAATTACTACTAGTTTGTTTTCCCCGTTTTGCGTGCCTAGCACGGTTATCCGTTTTTACGTTTCAAAAATGAGTTTGGTCACACACGACCCGAAAATAGTGGTTGACTGATAATTTAATTAAAGTTGTGAAATTAGAGCTCGGTTTAGACACCCCGATCGGCCGCGGGACCCGTTTCCGTCTTTGGTGCACCGGAAACTGTTTTATCGGATAAAATTACCCAAATCATCCGTATTATTTTTGGATGATTTATTTTTACTTGTTTAACTCAGTTATATGAAAATAGTTCATTTTTAGGGTTTTTATACACCGGTCAGCTCGTTTAGGCGAACTTTACCGGTTTACGCGTTTTAAACCTTAAAAGTTTGTTTTTGCACAAATAATTATCCGTTTAACCTCGGATCTTGAAATTTTGCACAAATCACTTTTTGACAGTGGGGAATTTTATAAAAATATTTCCAGAATTAATTTTTATATTTAAAATTTATTTATTTATCTATTTTTAAACACCATTTAAACACTAAATATGTCGTAAATACCAAACGAACTTAGAAAAATCCCAAATTTTTCCTGGATGACCCCTGCCATCTCCATAGTTCCCTGTAATTTGTCCAGAGCCGAAATCTCTTTTTACATGCTATTTTCTCTAAAACCGAGCTAGAAAACCCTAGAACTCGTTTAACCAAAAAAGCCTACTTAGACTTCTCCAACTGACCTAAAATTTTGTGTGTGACTTTTACATGATATAAAAAGCTAATCTGCAATTTTCAAGAATTTTTCATGATATTTAACTATTTTCACCATTTTTAGCCAAAACCGAGCATTAAATTCACCAAATATTCATCCTTTGTCAAAAAATTACCAAAAATTCACAGAACTCTTATTTTCATGTATTTAACACCTCTGTAAAATTTCATGATCTAACTCTAAACCGTTCACAATCTGTCAAAAAATCCATAACCGAACATAAACCGAATATACCTTTTGTTTTCCGCCACTACAGACTACACACTCGTCTTTCCGCATTGTCTACCACTAAATACAGAACCTACAACCAACATACCACAATACCAAGCAAGTTACACTCACGATCAAGCCTCTTACACTATAGTTTCGGTTATTGTTTCAAAACTAAAGTTTAAACCGTAAAAATTCGTTTTTGGTTCGTTTAACTCCTTTCTTGGACCAAGATCCCTTGTATAACCCGTATACATCACTTGATTATGCAAGAATCGGTTTTCATCTTTGAAACCTCATTTTCTTGCAAATAAACTCAAGAAACGAAGATGGAAACGTATATAACCCGATCATTACCTTGTTTTCTTGCTACAAAATCTCGATTTTAGATCATGATTTGGAGAGAGTTGAAGATTGTTGGAGTGTTTGTGTAAAAAAAAGAAATAAGGGCTAGGGGATAACATCCCCAATCCGATCGGAATTGATAAGAGGGGTGGGGTGGGGCCCACCTCTCCATTCTTAGCCACATGTTTGGATATTCGCAATCCGGATAATGTTTTGGATAATCTGGTTCATTTCGTTTTCGGTTAAATGTTTAATTCGGCTTAAAACGAGGCTAAAACGGTCGTTTTCGGCTTAAAAATGAAATTTATATAAAACCGATTTAAAAACTTTAAAAACTTAAACCATGACATTTACTAACTTAAAACATCATATTATTAATAATTGCGCATCTTTTTCGGCTTGATCGATCGTCTCTTGCTCGGTTTGGTATTAAAGGTTTCGTTTAACGTACCGACGTACATTAAATCGAAAATTCTTTTTCTGTGCTTTAATTCACTTATCCCGAAGCTTTAATACTTCGTAAACATCACTAAATATCATATATATCGTCTATAATTGAACCCTCGATTCGTTCGGGTTTCAATATCTATCGATCGATTAATCGCATATTCAATACGATGAATTATATATTCACGTACAATCAATACAGTGAACCATGTATCCTCGTATAATTATTATGGTAATTCATGTACCCGACATTAAATATAACGTAACTACTGTCTACCGGTTAAGGTATCCCTGGTTTCGTCGGAATCGTTACAGTAGATTACATGGAAGTATATGTTCCTGTTGCAAGACTGGAAGAAGTATATTTTTGGCCTATGAAGCTTTCAAGAACATAAAAGTTTATCAAATGGATGTTAAGAGTGAGTTTCTTTATGGGGAACATCATGAAGAGGTTTTCATGAAACATCCTCCTTGTTTTGAAGATCCGGACTATCGTGACCATATTTACCATTTAAACAAGGCTCTTTATGGTCTTACGGATAGTAGCTTCAAACGAGGTAATGTGGATTGTAATCCTTTCTACAAGACTGTCGGATAAGATTTGCTCCTTGTCCAGATATATGTAAACGACATCATATTTGATTCTACAAACGACAAGCCATGTAAAGATTTTAAGAAGTCAATGCAGACTAAATTCGAGATGAGCTCAATGGGGAGATGAATTTCTTCTTAGGGTTGCAGGTTCATCAGTCTAACACTGAAATTTTCATTCATCAGATGAAATATGTGAACGACTTGAGTCGATTGAAAATAACTGTTAGAAAAGTCCCTTCGACTCCTCTTCTCGTGAGTAAAAACATTTCACCGGACGAATTGGAGGATACCATTGATCCTACCCTATACCGAGCTATAATAGGTTCTTTAATGTATATTACTGCTTCTCTTCTAGATATCATGTTTGCTTTTTGTTTATGTGCCATGTACCAATCGATTCCCTGAATGACTCGTCTGGTGGCGGTTAAACTATATTTCACTATCTAAGGGGTAATCTTGACACCGATTATGATAACCCAAGGATGATAGCTTTAATCTCACTTTGTTTTCCGATTAAGAATATGGAGGGTGCAAGATCAACTTAAAGTAAACTACGGCGTCTTGTCAATTTCTAGAAAGACGGTTTATTTCCTGGCAGTGTATAAAGCAGACAATGGTCTCCATTTCAACCGCAAAAGCTGAATACGTGGCAGCCTCAAGTTGCTGTTCGAAGGTTCTATGGATCCAGTAACACTTTTGGGATTACGGTTGGAATTTTCTTACTACTCGTATATATAATGATAACTCAGTTGCTATTTGTATCACGAAGAACCCCGTGCACCACTCTAAAACGAGGCATATTATTATTAGATATCACTTCATTCGTGATTGCTTTGAAAAAAAATTAATTGATATAGAGAAGGTGAATACGGATTTTTAGAAACTTGATCTGTTTACCAAAGCATTTTATAAAGCACGCTTTAACTTTTTACTTGGTTTAAGCGGACTGATAACTCTTGCTAATATCCTTAAGCTCGGATAATCAATTTTTGTATGTATAGTTTTTATTTTTTTTGGTTATTTTAATATTTTTTTTTGGGAGAAAAAGGAAAAAATAAAAAATATTGTGCTTTCTATTTGTATAGATAAAAATAAAAAACATTCAAATATTTCAATAAATACAAAATCATTAAAAAAATTGCTCCTCAAAAATGAGTTTTTAAGAAAAAAGAGAAGATGATAGTACATTGATCATCTAATCCAAATCCAGTAAGAAATAATCTAAAAAGACTGTGTGCTGAACAGCATTGGTGCATTGGTAGGTCTTAAACAAACCACTCAAGTAATGTATGTGATTTAAACATAAGAATTATCAAATTGAAAGGGGTGTTAAGTCTTTTCCAAAAGTCTCGGAAATGAAAGCAGAAATGTAGTAGTCCGTCAACCTCAAGCATTTGTCTGTTTGATCACAAAAAAAAAAATTCTAAATAAAATGCATCTAGTTTATGGTTAACACTTCAATGGTGCATGATCTTATGGTCTCAAATCCTATATTGATGGGATGCATCCGGTTTTTTGAAAATGTAAGAATTTATGCGGTTTATTATCTGGATATTCATAATCTGAATATTTCAAATGTTTTAAGAGCGAACCCTATGTCAATAAACTTGATCACTGATGTACTTCGTACAAATTCTTTACTAACTTGATCAAAATCCGCTATGATTCATAGATTGTTCCCTCGTTGTGTGTGTCTTAATATGTGACATCCGTGGCAAAACCGAGTACACCTTAGTACTTACAAACTCGAATAAGCGTTTAACCGCTTATTGCGTAACGAACAAACAAATAACCAAACGGGTCTGGTTATGGTCCGGATATCCCAGGGTGCCATCTATAAGTGATATATGATTTATGCAAGCTAAAATATTAGTAATATGGCCTTAGTTCGATAGCAAACAAAACGAGGTACACTATATTCATTACGTAACAAGTAAACGATAAATCGGTTAATTCGTAGTGCTTAAACGAGTAACCGACCGATACTAATTATGACCCGTATACATACTGAGGGGTCATATACGAGTTATATATATGTTATAGAGGCTAACATATTGATATTTAGGCCCCAGTACGTTTAAAACTCTTTAAACGAAAAAGGTTTCGTTTATCGATACGCTATAAGCTTAAACGCAATCGTTAATATCAAAACAAGCATTGTAGCATCCGTTAAGCCGAAAAAGATTTATAAAACACTTATATGACATGTTCTAAGCAATCCGTGAAAATATTTTGGAATTTTATAACGAGTCAGTATGTTTTTCTTATTTTACAAAAATAAGCTGAAAAACACTCGTTTTTGCGCTATTTCTCACACCCGAATTAATTTTCTTGCGAAAAACCGAACCCGAACTAAATTTAAAGTGGGCTTTTCATGTTTGGGCTTGTATGGTTAGAGTAATGGGCCAAAACAGCCCATTAAGGGGGCCTCCATAATTCCGATCGGAATAACCCCACCAAACTTCACATTTGTTTTTTTATACATAACTTATTCCTTAAGACTTGTTATTCATTCTAATTTACAAACATTTGAAGTCCAAGCAGCTCCAACCCCTGCTCTATCAACTTCCCTTCAAAACCCTAAGGTAAGATCAAGTTTTAGGAAAATTTAACCAAGTTTGATTTATATAATTAACATATAAACATGTTTTAGTTAGTTTTAAACATGTTTAACCATCCAAAAACCCTAAAAATCAAGTAAAACCATGTTTTGATGTTAAACATGTTTACAAACCAGGAACATATACTTTTTTGGTCAAAAACGCGGATTAGAACATGAATACAACGTTTTTACGGTTAGAAAGTTCGGTTTGAACCCAAAACCGAAACACTAATTATCAAGGCTGTTACATGGATGATTTATGCTTGGTTTGATGTTATATGATATGTAGATATACTGAGTTGGCAACCCGAGACCCGGAAAGTCGTTTAAGCTAGCAAAATTCATCGAAAACCGACAAGGTAAACCCGTAACACTCGTTTAGGGGCTGTTTAGTATTAGGTTATGACGTGCTTGTTGTTAGCTTGTGAAAACTTGCAGGGACATTAGGGATCATATAAATGAGTCCCTGTTCAAATTTGGTAATTTTTCGATAAACGGAGAATATTTGGTGAATTTATTTCCGTTTATGAGCGTTTATTTGGGAAAAATAGCTAACATATTGAAAAATTATGAAACTTGGTTTTGGAGTGTAATATGTGATGGTAAGATCACTGGTAAAGTTTGGGAATCATTGGAAATGTCTAAGTATGGTTTGTGCAATCATGGCTTAACCAAATTTTAAAAGCCGAAAAACGCACAAAAAGGCATTTTGTCAAAAGATTTAGGTTCTGAAAATTTTGCAGGGGCTATGTAATAACATTGAGGCCATTTGTAAAAATTATCGGATTTTTTGAAGGTCGTTTGATATAAACGGGCCATTTATTACACGATTATAACCTATTAAATGAATTTTTATAAATAAATAAATAATCATAAAATTTCTGAAAATATTTTTATAAAATTCTTCATGTCTTAATGTATTTTTACAAAAATTTACATAATTTATATATAAGTACATATTTAGTTATGATTAATCAAAGATTTAAATTATAATTGTTTTAACGAAACCGGCAGTTTTGTGTTTAACGGACTGACTGGTATGTCAAAATGTCAAAAGTGGTCAAATGTCATGTTTTTGAATGATATTGATAAAAACAAACTTTTTACGAGAATTCCAGAAAATTCGGGTGAATTATGCGCGTTTTGTATAATCAAACCCGTATGAAAACGGAAACAAACCTTGCGATCAAACCAGACACCGAAACCTTAAAATTCTTTCATAAATCAAATTATTTTATCAGTCAATATATTTACTTAAGTTTTATGTGATCTTACCTAATCCCGAAACGTATAAACGATCAACTGAGCTAGGCTCAGGAAACGGTGAAACTGAGCCAAATCCAGTTTTAAACATTTCATAGTATACAACGTCACAATCTAAGACTATGGTCATGTTCTGGGCCTAACAGCTATACCCAGATTATCTATACAGCCCGACTTAGCTTGAACACTGTACTAGTATTAACGATACGATACCGTTTATAGGAATCAGGCTATAAACGAGGCATCTGACTTACTGATATGTAATTTCTGTGCGAACTACGATAAGGTGAGTTTCATGACCCCACTCTTTAAACTATTTTACGAACTTTTGGGGAGGAAAGCATGTTTACACACGTTATCTATCTGAAAACGATTCAGGATATAAAATATCTGAACATTTATATATGAAAAGTCCCTACAAACATAATGATTGACTACGTGCTGATGAAAGATGATTATTATCATTAACTGATATATTGAGTGGAGATAATACGAATTGCAAAACATAATGAAATTACACGTGATAGCATGTTTATACAAACACGTTATGTAATGTTAAACATAACTAATTTGGGAGACAACGTGGTCTGTAATAGCCATGGGGATAACGTGGTCTGTGATGATTATGGTGCTATTGTTGGCGGAAGGGGGGCCACAATAGTACTAAACTAAAGTTGAGTATGGCCTATGAGCCAAGTTCTGCTGCAACTTACTAAACTAAAGTTGAGTATGGCCTAGGAGCCAAGTTCTGCTGCAACTTATAAACTAAAGTTGAGTATGGCCTATGAGCCAAGTTCTGCTGCAACTTATAAACTAAAGTTGAGTATGGCTTATGAGCCAAGTTCTGCTGCAACTTATTAAACGAACTAACTTGATTATGACATGAATGTTAAGTAAATAATGTGATTATGCGTATTGTTGGCGGATGGGGAGCCTTAGTGTTTGGTGATACGTGATAAATACTATATGTGTATATGTGTCTATATACATGCTATGTGATTAGCCGTAGGAAATACTATGTGTAGAATATACTAATTATTTGCATGTACACTAAATAATGTTTGAGTTTACGTGGAATCATTGTGGGTGGAAGGGGGACCATAGTGGTTGATGTTAACGCGGAACAGTTGTGGGCGGAAGGGGGGCCGCAGTGATTGAGTTTATATGGAACCGTTGTGGGAGGAAGGGGGTCCACAGTGGTTGGTTAAACACGGAAATTGGAAACCGGTAGTACGAACAAACAATCACGATTTTACCGAAATTTCGAATTTATATTATAAACTTACATGTGTGCATATACATACACAAGGATATGGCTGTATATATTTACACAAACGTAAATACATATTTTTACATACGCGCGTACATACAAACTATGACTGTGTGGTACGCAGAACTGATTTCGTTAAACTTATGAAACTCACCAACTATTCGTAGTTGACCTATTTTAACATGCTTTTCAGGTAATCAGATATGAGAAGTAATTTCCTGTGCGTTACGTGTCTGATTGGTGATTGATATCATGGGCATTCGAGTTAGAAGTAAAGTAATTGAAGAACCGGTTTGATTGTATCACCTAGTTTGTAAAAGATGTTAGAACGATATAATATATTGTAAATTAATTAGTAATGTTTCTTTATGAACAATGTATTTGATACCAGTTGTATCTGTTGCATTTCCGTTTTACCCTTCCGCAATTCGCTTAACGGGGTGTGACATAATACCAGTAAGAAATGGACCCCAGAGGATACAATGCCTGTAAACCTACAGATGAACTAGTGCATACTCATTCACAATAAAGGAAGCTTGGTGTATTGCTTGATAACGGGGGTATACCTTGTAGTGGGGATTATGAACTTAGATTTCTTAATCAATATAAATCATATATTATGATCTTCATACATAATGATTTAAGTCAAGTTGGGGTGACACGGTAAAAGTTAAATTAGGCCTGAATCGAGATTAGAGGCTGATAGTTTCTGATATTCTATGCTTTAATTGAAACTAAATCATATTACAAAAACACTTGAAAGTTTGTTATAAGATTTAAGTGGACATCAATATCAATGACCGACTTAACACCAGTTATAATGACATTGAAGTATAAAACTAGGATAGAAGGATGATTTGTTCAATATGATTCTTTGCTCAACTCAAAAAAATGTGTATTGATTTCGTAGAATAGATTTCATATTTGTCTTAGTTTTATTTGCTTTTAATTCTAAAATATACAAAATCCAAAAATATTTGTTTTAATTTTGTTTTCTGCTTAATTTCCTTTTCCGCTAAAGGGTACAAATTTGCAAAAGAAAATACCAAAATGATTTTTCCCACGGTTTTTTATCTAATTCTTTTAAGTTAATTATGTTAATTTAATTCTTTTAACTTATGTGTTTTGCACGTAAAACACGTTAAGGTATCGATTTTATCCCTAGTGGTAAACTTTTTAAGGTAAAGTTCATCGAGACACGGGTTTTCATGCATATTTAATTTTTGTAAAATTGAAACTGGAAAACAAAAATTGGAATTTTACATTTTTAATTAGTTATTTAGTTCCCATTCGTTACAATTTGTGTAACGAATGGAATCCAATCGCTATCATTATTGATAATGATTGAAGGTCATTCGCATTGAAAAGGAATAACGAATGAACACATTTGTTACATCTATATGCTTCCGCTGGTCTGATTATGTATGACCTTATTCATCATTGATTTTGATAACGAATGAAGAACGAATAATTTGCTATTCGTAATGACTTTAGCTTATTGATTGATTCGTTGTTGATTCGTTAAAGGTAAGTAACAAATGAGACAACGGATGTGAGCCATTCGTTAATTTTGAATTAACGAATGAGCTTATTCATTTGCACAGGGAAGTGTGTAGATCTGATAGTATATATTCAACAGTGGAGAAAGAATTGAATCATTCGTTCACCTCTACTATCATCTTCCCTAACAAACCTCTTGCAATTTTTTTAAAAAAATTCAACCATCACAAAACCAATTTTTGTTAATTGTTTAAGATTCTAAGGTATAGAAGAGCATACCGCAATTATTTTTGTCAAAAATTATCATGTTTTGATGGGTTAATTAGATAATTTATTAACCCTCTAAATATATTAATCTAATGAACCATTTAAACATGTTTGTTTGTTATACATATTTATTTGAGAAGCTAGACGATATCATTACGAGTCTTATGTTACATATTTTGTGTGGATTCATCAATTTGCATGTTTGACTATTGAGTTTGTCTAACATTGACTTTGTCGATTGAGAGTCAAAGTTGGGTAATTATTGGATTAATTCATTATGGACAAAGAATGAAAGGTCAATGTTTCTCCATTATCGAATGAACCCATTCGTTGTACCTGCATAACGAATTTATACATTCGCTTGATTATATAACGAATGGTGCCTTCATCCATCCAATATATTTAATGAATCGATGAATTAGTTATTTTCCTTTCGTTATTCTTTATTCGTTAGTATGTTCCTAAGTAATCACTTCATTCGTCATAATGAATGAACCCATTCTTCATGACGATTGGGATAAAGAATAAGGATGAATAGATTTAACAAAATATAAATTTTATCAATTTTCACTAAGTATTTGGTAAAATTGATTTAATATATTATGTTCGGGTTTACTAATCTTCGAGTTTTGTACTAAAGATATGGCAGATGAAATCATATTTGATGCTCTGGCACCGCAGACACCTGATATTCAAGAGAATCCTGTCTTACAAGAGGCCCCGTAATTCAAACCGATCCTCAAGTTGCTGAATCTTAAGCTGTTGAACCTCAAGCACCTAAACAACAAGCGTTCTCAAAAGAAGACTTCGCTGATCGAGCTTTGTTTGGAGACGTAATCGCATTTTTACGTCGTTCACGTATTTATTACGCTATTTCCGCTAATGTCCCCGCAAATTTTAGCGTGATTCGTCCTTTTTAGGAAACAACTCGTTATGTGGAGGCTGAGAACCATATTGTTGTCATGGTGAAGAAGAAGACTATCACTATTATTACTGATGTGATACGTCAGGTTCTTAGATTTACTGATAACATGGACCATCCACCTAAATTTGATCGGATGTTGATTCAGGGATAATTTCAGCGATTATTATATAAGGGTGACCTTGACCGTTCCCATTACAACAACGACTACTTGTATGAATAGTACAAGTTTTTGCTGCATATCCTTATCCACTGCCTTGGGGGACGTAAAGGTGGTTTTGACAAATGCATGATCATGCTGCAGTCGGCATTCGTCACTCAGATATTGAACAGACCGTTCAATTTCTCTGAGCTTATATTCTATTATCTCATGGAGAACTACCTGGTCAAGCATCGTAAGAACAAGTTTCTAACGTATCTGCGCTTCCACCAGTTAATTATTCAGTATTTAATACCTGATATGGAGACTGATCAGATTTTGGTGGAAGATGTATTAGTTCTGGAGCATATTCCAGCTGATACTATGAAGCGCATGAATACATATAGGAAGCAAATAGCTGAGGATAAACCGATGGTCAAACGCTTGTTTGGTCATTTGGCAAATCTAGATTATGTATGTCCTTCTAATGACCGTTGGATCCATGAGGATTCGGATTCCGAATGAGAAGAGGGACCATGTGGGAACAATGGTGGTAATAATAGTGATGATGGTAGTGATGGTTGTTACGGGGGAGATAGGAGACAGGTTGAGGTTAAGACAGCTAGTTCTGCAGCTGCTCAACGTAAATGAAAGGGCAATGTGGTGATGAAAGAACAACAATCGAAATGACGTGTTATGAGGGGAGATGTTGTGGAAATTGGTCAACAAATACCGAAGTCGTCTGCTCAACGAATGTCGGTGGTGTCGCCTACTGTTAGCACCCCAGTCATTATTCTTACGACGACAACATCAACTGACTCGAGATTTGCTTCGATTCCACAATCGTTGCTATCTCCGATGCCGACATCTTCGATAACCTCGATGGTTACCTCTCCAGCAACAAAAACGATGCAGATACAGCCTCCAGCTTTATCCTAAATGAGGGCTAACCATCCTCAAGGTCCAGTGCAGCCGGTACCTCCCACATTTCATATTTTTCCTATTGCACATCATATCGCTATGCTGCTGAGTTTGATTCATCTTCAAGAGAATCAAATGGCAACCGATTGTCATCAACAAGATCAATTGTTGATGAATCAATGACGATTGTTGAGTCATATATCGTATTTCTAGAAGGAGAACATAGAACTTCGTGAGCTTGTTACAGCTCGGGGGGAGAAGATCAAGTGTAGGTTCCTGGACGGATCGTACACGGGATGTCTCTAACAACGCAGGTGCGGAATCCCTGCGTAGGTAGATACGAGTGTAGAGAATATAGAGATCGAACACACAAGCAATAAACCAACCACGTTATATTGATAACAAACACGTGACCCGAGGTCACTGTTACAGACTATGACACGTAACTCGGTTACTGAAAACTGAAACGAAAACCCTAAACGAACAACTTCAAACTGTTTCGTCTTAAACAGTATATAAACACGACAACTTCGCCACAGGCGAAGTTGTCAATAACTTCGCTGATTCAACAAGTTCGCCATAGCGAACTTGTTGACAACTTCGCGCATTACAAAACAAACATAAACAAAACATAATTACATTACAGACTCAATTACAAATGCTAGACTATGAACTACTGACATACATGTACCAACAGACTCCCCCTTGGCAGTAGCTTCATATCTTGATCTTCAAATCTTGAGTCTTGTAATCTTTACCTCTACGCGTGCGCCCCTTCTCTCACACATACCGACACTACCCTTTGATATTTCCTAGCTTGATCCTTCCAAGCAGGAATGTAGAAGATCTTCTTCTCGTTGAGCACTTTCAAATCATCCTTCGATAGATTAACAAGATGCATCGGGTCGTACACCCGAAGTACTTCTTGTTCATCCTCATCTTCCATTACCGCCTCAGCTGTCTCACAATCCACGTACCACCATTTTAAATCTTTTAGGACTTTCTTGGGCATAACTTTCATCGGTACTTCTTTCAAATGACGGACTGGTTTATACTTCATTACCATCCAAGGTTTGCCGTCAGCCCTCATTCCACGATCTTTGTCTTCTATCAACTTTCCTTTTTGAGGCTTTAGGAGTTCAAACTTTTTGTCTTTAATGGCTTCTTTCCAGACGATCTTCCCAATGATTCTTGCCATATCATCATTACTTCTATTGATCAGCCCCAATCTCGCTAAATCTCTCACCTCACATTCTGGTAAGGAATTCAGAGATCTCAACAATCTCTTAAAGTACTGAATGCCGTCGTACCGTTTGATCACAAATAGTTTCAGCTCTTTGTCGTACAACCAGCATATGATTCCTTTCTTTGACTCTGCATAGCCCTTTATATTATAAGTCTTTCTGAACATCGTTGGCACTGCAGGCTTCTTGGTTTTAACAAACCACTGAGCACAGCCTTCTTTCCAGTTCGGCTGCTCCTCCCATACTGTATCTTCTATCACACTCTCATCCCCCAATTCTGATCTCTCAACAGCTGGAATCTCATGTTCCACTGACTCATCTACAATCTCACCTTCTTCTAACACATCTTCCACATTAATCTGTTCTCCAATCCTCTCAATCTCATCCATAGGCAACACGTCATCATCATCCATCAACTCATCGTCCTCCTCCTCATCCAACTCCTTCAACGCATCAATAACGTCTTCAACATCAGCGTCGTCATCCACAACTACAACATCATCACCAGCTGCATTTGTAGACTCCCCCTCAGTTGTGGAAGCTCCAAGAGCCTGAGAGGTTCTTGGCAGCTCATCACCTGCACCTGAAGGTGCATTGGGATCATCGTCATGATCTTCTCGTCTTTTCGTTCTCAACTCATCGCCCCTACACGACTTCTCCCCCTGAGATGCCAAGTAATCCTTGAAGGCATCTATTATTCGTCCATGTTCTACCAGGAGGGCAGCTTGTAGTCGATTGGATTCCACTAGGCGGTCAATAGTCTTTGACTGTTCAGCAACAATCCGCTCTAGCGAAAGAATCCTCTCGGTATCTGAAGTAGGCAATGGAGTTGGTGGAACATCAGCAGAAGTGACCGCAGGTGGTACACTTGGTAACCCTGCAGTAGAGGTGATTGTCGACTCCACAAACCGTGCAACTACCACCGGTGGATTAAGCGGTTGAGGTGGTAGGGACACAATTGTTGGTGCCGACGTCTCGATCGCTGAAACTTGTGCAGTAGTAGGAATAAGAGACATACCAGATAAGGCAGGTGGAGCAAAACGTACTAGTCTTGAAGATTCTCCAGCTCCCGAACCTATCCCTCTCTGTTCTCTTCTTGAGCGTCTTAGCACAATCTGTACTGCCTCCTCTTCATCCACTTCATCCTCATCCTCCCTCACAGTTCTCGGCCTCTTTCCCGTAGTCCGTTCACGAGACACCATAAGCCTTCTTGCCTCAGCAAACGTCTCGTCTAGATCAGAGTCAGCTACCGAAGTAGCTGCTCTGGTAACATCCATAAACTGAGGACCCGAGACATCCATATCAAACAAACCATGTCCACTAAAAGCAGCATCTAGATCAACGTTTTCAGCAGTGGACACAGCCTGAGATATAGTAGCTGGCACAGCAGCAGAAGATACAACAGGCGCAGCTGATACAGCATGAGGTGCTGCCGCCTGATGTGGTTGCGGATCCCTGAACTCGTCCCCTCCTGCAGGAACATACTCCGGGTTAATGAGATACCCGAAAAGTGGAGTATGCCTGGGACGCCGCTCAGGGTTGCTTCGAGTGCTCGACGTTCTGCACTGAGCAAAGATACGTTTTGTTACGCACTCAACGTATCTGATAGGGCGTCTTTGCGGTACAGACGGAGCGACATGATTGATAATCATTTGTAGGAACCGAGGATACATAATAAAACGCTCGCGCGCCGTCGCCCGTCTCTGACGATCAATCTCGTAAAAGATTAGCTGACTAAACGAATATCTGCGGTTGTAAGTCAGCGCAATCATAGCCGATTGCATCGTCGCACCCATCCCATCTGTTCCTGCCTTTCTGCCGGACATGCATACTATCAACACATGCATCAAAAAGCGCCATTGATCCAGCAGAAAGCCTTTCCTCCTCTGCGAGTCCCCCAGCGGACCCGAATAACCCATCCTTAAGTAAGCTCCGTCACGGAAAGGAGCTACGAATTCCGTTGGGTCGTCTCTCGTTTCATCACCGAACTGCAGAGCCAACCGTATGTCTTCCGAGGAAAACTGTATGTCTTGACCATTGACAGTTGCTCGCATCACTGGAGGCTCAGGTCTGCAATCATAATACACCGTCTGCCAGAAATCTTGAATGTTGGGCAGAGATATGGGTAGTGTATTAGTGATCGCGTGAAAAACTCGTGATCGTTGGAGAAATGTGATAATCTCCCTATAGTCTTCAACGCCTCGTGCGTCTGGATCCAAAGTGATGTATTGGTTATGAGCTGGGAAGAATTGTCGTTGCTCATCACCATCATCACCTCCAGCACCTCCAACAGCAGCCATATCTCGGAGCGATTATCTTTGTCATTTGCCATGAAAGCGGTTTCTCCTTCATTTGCTTTCTCAATTTCTTCAACCTTCTCACATTCTTCAGCTTCAGACTCAGCCATGTTTGCTTGCTCACCAGAACCACTTGAGCGTTGATTCCAGTTGTACTCTCCTGCCTCTCTGGTCAACATGGCATTTATCTCTCTGTTAACTCCTGAGTGTTGTGTAGGTCGACCTTGTCCTCGTTCAACCCTCTCATTTCTGCATTCCTTGGCAAAGTGCCCGTACTGTTGACAATTATAGCACCTTACTTTGGACTTGTCGAACCCGGGCCGACCACCAACAAAATTTCTCCCCGTCTTATTCATGAAACGCTTGACTCTCCTCACTATCATGGCCATTTGCCATTGCAAATCCATCTCCTCCAGATCATCAGCATCGATCTGGTCATAATCCTCATCTAGAACAGCAGGGTCCACAATCTTCCCCTGGATGTAGTTTTCATAGGAAGCAATAAATGATGCATAGACTGCAAACTGCTCTTCAGCAGATTTTACACTCATAGGCATCTTGGAATAACTATTGCTAGATGCATTTGCAGAAAAACTACTTGTGGATGCTTGAGGTTTTGAAGTACTAGATCCTCCAGCAACGAAACATACATCACCATTCGTGTTTACAGAAACTTTTCCTTCATGAGACGAGTCAGAGCCTGACTCCCCTTTCGAGTAAAAAGCAGCAGATTCAGGCCTTGAACTTGAGCCTGAGTTAACCTTAGCACCATACATACCAGGGTCTTGTATCTGATCTGTTGGTGTTTCCTTTCGAACCATATTAAGCTCATAAGTTCTGAGCTTGTTTACTGCTGTTTCTAGATCATAGGTTGGAAAGTCTCTGTCTTCCCTCATAAGGACGGTGTACATTTCCCACTTCGGTGGGAGAGCATCGAGAAGCTTTTCAACGATCTCTTCTTCTCGGTAAGCAATTGAATAATTGCTGAGCTCTGTCATTAGATGATAGTATCTGGTGATAATATCATCCAGTGATTCGTTCTTCAAAAATTTGAAGACGGAGAACTGGGTTTTTAAGAGTTTGATCTTTGATGCACGTATACCCACATTCCCCTCGAATCTATTTTCAAGAGCATCCCAAAGCTCTCTCGCAGAAGTGTACTTTCGGAACGTATGGAGAACCTCTTGAGGAAGTGCCATTGTTATCGCAGCATGGGCCTTGCTTTCGGCCTCGTACATTTTCTTCTCTTCGTCCTCCATTTTGCTGTACTTCTTAACCACATCGCGACCTTCGTATTGCGCAGTTGGAGGGATATATCCATCCTGGATGCACACCCACATTTTGGCATCCTGGTATTTGATGTATTGGATGAATCTGTCCTTCCATGCCACGAAGTCAGTTCCCTTCATCAGCCTCGGGGCCTTAGTGGCAGACCCCGCTTCTACTTCCATCTTGACCAAGTCGGAGATATTGATCGACGACATCCTTGCAAAAACCTGAAAAACCTGGAAAACAAAAAATATTAAAACAGCTCAGTTGGCGAAGTTAAGAATAACTTCGCTTGAAGGTTAACTTCGCTGAAAGAGAACTTCGCTGAGATCTTAAATTCGCTTGATTTGGGCGAAGTTAAGAATAACTTCGCTTAGCTCTGGCGAACTTATGAGTTGAGCGAACTTGGGTTTGAAGCGAAGTTGCGGATAACTTCGCTAAGGCGAACTTATGAAGTGAGCGAAGTTGTAGTTAACTTCGCTAATCCTTATATCTTCGCCAAAAACCCTAATTCCAGCGACGGCAACTTCGCCTGAAGAATGGTAACTTCGCCCGATGAACGGTAACTTCGCCCGATGAACAGGGAAGTTTGTTCAGATCTGTTTTCGTCAATCCAGCAGCTCCCGATCAATGCAAAGGCTTGAAAATGACTGTCAAGCACTAGCAAAACTCAATCCCAACAAAAACACGTCCCGCGAATAGGTCAAACGAGACGTTTTCTACACCCGCGTGAAATCCCGAACCTCACAATCGAGCCGATTGGCTCTGATACCAATTGTAGGTTCCTGGACGGATCGTACACGGGATGTCTCTAACAACGCAGGTGCGGAATCCCTGCGTAGGTAGATACGAGTGTAGAGAATATAGAGATCGAACACACAAGCAATAAACCAACCACGTTATATTGATAACAAACACGTGACCCGAGGTCACTGTTACAGACTATGACACGTAACTCGGTTACTGAAAACTGAAACGAAAACCCTAAACGAACAACTTCAAACTGTTTCGTCTTAAACAGTATATAAACACGACAACTTCGCCACAGGCGAAGTTGTCAATAACTTCGCTGATTCAACAAGTTCGCCATAGCGAACTTGTTGACAACTTCGCGCATTACAAAACAAACATAAACAAAACATAATTACATTACAGACTCAATTACAAATGCTAGACTATGAACTACTGACATACATGTACCAACATCAAGGATCAGGAGGAACTCATTCTTCAATTAACATGTAAAGATGATGCGTTGAAGAAATTGAAGAATAATAATTATGACAAGGATCCTGATGTGGCTGGATCTGGTGGTAGTGAGCCGAAACAAGCAGAAGGTACGTCTGCTGGTACTAGTGGTGTTGGTGCTTGTGATGATCGACAAATGGTAGTATATCAAGATACTACAAATGTAACTCCGATTGAGACGATTAAAGCCAACACGATATTATTTATGGATTATGAGAAGGGTATCGTGATGAGTTATGTGAATGATGATGAGACCGAGGAGGATGAGTTTGTGGACTTTGAATGATGAGGATATGAATGCTTTGGAAGAATAAGAGGATGTGGAAGTAATTAATGATGAAGGGGTTCAAGTTGTTTCGAGTATTCCAACTGGGGATATGTTGTTTATTTATGAGGATATTAAGGTTAAAGATGTGACGACATAGGAATATCCTGATTCTAATGTTGATCAGGGTGTTCTATTCTTCACTGATGAACATGTTTAAGCTACCGAACAACATCTGGACATGACCAGGAAGAAAAAGGGCAAAGTATCAGAAAAAGGATCGAGGTCAATGGATCTTGATGCTGAAGGGTTTTTTGGAACCCACAAAATTCACAACCTTCAAAGATTATTGAAGCTTATCATTATGTTGACAAAGAGCACCAGATCAAGGTCAAGGAACATTTAAAGGCTCACCAAAAGACGACATTCAAAGCCTCGAAGACTGTCAAAGGTGATATCGTTTCATGGTTGTATAATTCGGATATGAGGGTGTGTATAATTAAGTGGGATAACGACATTCAGTATTTTCAGTACATTAATGATGTTCTCTCATTGCCAAGGTCGGACGTGTGGACTCTCGTCATTCGGCCGTTTATAAATCGTGGTGGAAATCAACTAGCAGGATGGTTTCATCAACATCTACCTTTTGCGGTCTATCACAAGTTTAATTTTTTCAAGCTGCAGGTACCAACCGGGAAGTACATCGATGAGATTGATCTGCGAACTGGTTGGAGGAAGATTTTACTGAAGGTCAAACCACCATACACGATGAAACGAGTGTCTGTTAAGAAGTTTCCGCAAATTATTTACAAGACATTCAACATGTGGTATTATGACAATTGAACGGGCGAAGCGGTTATTGTTCTGAGAACAGGTTTAAAGACGGAGTTCGTTTGAGTCATCGATCCAATGTGGCTCGTCAACTTATCAGAGACTGACAACAACGTGCTGTTCTAGAACGAGAGTCATTTTGCTTATATTGAAGATTATGACCGTGCAATGCAATTCCAACGCATTGTTCGTGTTTGTCATGCGTTAGGAGTTCAAAGTTGTGCTGACTGGAAGTCGAAGTGGTTCAAGTAAAGTAACGACAAAGAGCACGCGACGATGGGGAGTTTGTTAGTGCACCGTTTTGGTCGTCTCGAGTCTTTGTAGCTTATGTAATTTATTTAATATAAGGGCATTTTGGTAATTACTTGACCCATTTGTTAAGTTTATCAGCTCATTCGTTAAGTGTGTTTAATGAATGATGTTGTACGTGTTTATTAGTGTCCATTCGTTAAGGATGTTTAATGAATGGACCTTATCGTTATTATTTAGCTCCATTCGTCATGGAATGTTGACGAATGAGGTATAGTGAATAAGTCATTCGCTATACTCATTAAGTTACTTACTGTATGAAGACGAATGAGGCCATTTGTTACGGACTGCGTAACCAATGGCATTTATCTTCTATATATACGCTGTTCATAGCCTCATAATTTACCAACTGTTTTTAATTATTTCTCTCAAGTCGTTACTCTGCCAGATTCATTACTCAGCACTTCGTTCACACTAACATATGGCTAATCACCTATACATATCAAATAACTAGATCCTATAGATAAATATCGGTATTAATTGATTAATGTATTAAGCTCAATCAAAATCTAGCTTAATCAAACGGATGTAAAGACTGCTTTCTCCTATGGGAAAGTAAAAGAAGAAAATTATGTCTGGTAACAACCAGGTTTTGATGATCCAAATTGTTCGAATTACGTCTACCGACTAGAGAAAACTCTCTTTGGTCTTCATCAAGCACCTCGTGCTTGGTATGCTACTTTAACAGAACATCTTGTAGAGAATGGCTATTGGAGAGGTGTTATTGATCATACACCCTTTGTAAAGAAGATTGGCAACAATTTGATCCTAGTCCAAGTATAAGTTGATATTATCTTCGGGTCAACGAATGATAAATTTTATAGAGTGTTTTTAGAGGTAATGCAACGTCGGTTTGAAATGAATTTTTTGGGAGAGATGCCATTCTTTATGGGCCTGCAAGTTGAACAAAAGACGGATGGGTTTTTGATTCTTCAATAAAAAATACGTCCAAGAAATTCTTCAGAAGATAGGGTTCAAAGACTTTTCTCCTTTCTACACTCCTATTGCTACAAGACCAGTGTTAGCTCCAAATCAATCGGGGAAGTCAGTTCATCAACATCTCTACCGGTTAATGTTGGCTCCCTGATGTTTCTCACTGCAATTCGGCTGGAAATCATGTTCAAAGTGTGTCAGTGTGTCAGATATTAGTCAGACTCGAAAGAATCCCACTTAACTGCTGTCAAGAGAAACCTCCGGTATCTAAAAGGAAAGCCTTGTTTGGGTCTTTGGTATCCTAAACACTCTCCTTTGGAGTTGCATGCCTACACCAATTGTGATTACAGGGGATGCAATTTGGACAGAAAATCAACATCAAGAGGATGTCAATTTCTGGGTGATAGGTTAATCTCTTGGAAATGCAAGAAGTCAATGCATCCACCTCCACAGCCGAAGCATAATACATTGCCACCTCTGCCTGTTGCTCATAAGTGATAAGGATCCAACATCGGTTGCTGATTACGGCTTGGATTTCTTTAACACCCCTATCAAGTGAGACAATGATGCAACAATTTGTATTGTTAAATACCCGGTCCAATACTCCAAGAGAAAACATGTTGACATCTGAATGCACTTTATTCGTGATTGTCTTGATAGAAAACTTGTCAATATTGAAAAGTTCCATACCGACTACAACTTTGCGGAACTTTTTAGAAAAGCCTTCGATCGTACCCAATTTCTATATCTTGTAGAGTCGCTTGGCATGATTTCTTTTGAATAAAACTTTTTAGAAAAGCCTTCGATGTACCCGATTTCTATATCTTGTAGAGTCTCTTGACATGTTTTCTTTTGAATAAAATTATCTTTTTGTTTTAAAATTTGTACATATCTCTAAAATATGTCACAATTTTATAGAGAGAAAATGATTTATGTTTAACTCAACAAAAAGATTTTACATTTCATATTTTAAGAAAAACAAATTAAGTCACTTGACTTTCAAAAAAAGATTTTATTTTCTCTTAAGAAAATCAAAAATGGTTTCCCACTTAGAGGGAGCTCTTGTTTAGAGGGAGTCGGATAATACATAATATAATATTATAAAATTTTGAGAAATCGATCTGACCTTTGTAAAATGATAAGAAATTGTCTCTAATGGTCCTAACACATGAAAATAAAAGATCAAAAATCAAAAAGATCACTTCTTGATGTGTAGATAGGTTTGGCATATGAGTAAGTGACAGAGTGATGTAAACTAAAATATCTGCCCACGCTAATGGATGTATGTTTATGAAGTAGTTACATGGCTCCACTTTAAGTCATATCAATGAAGGCAAAAATGTTATTAGTCAATTATAGATGAGCCTGTTAATAATTGATCATCATAACATTTTTCTTGCTTAATAAAAATATTGAAAATTAAAATGAAAAGGTAGAAAAACTGCAAAGTGCTTAAAATAATTCAATTTCAACTCAAAAATGTTGATAATTCTCAACACAAAATGTTGATAATTAACAAACAAAAAGGGGCATATTAGAACCACTTAACATAGGGCAAACAAGTAAGTCCTTAATATCTTATATGAAGGCATGTAAGTCCGAACTTGGCAAGTAAGTCTATGGTTTAACCTTAATGTTTGAAAAAGTTGCAAAAGTTTAAATAAGCTAATAATGTTTTGATCATTCATTAGGGGGTCAGAGTCAATTCGGGGTGATCTAAACACAAACTATACCCAAGCTATGATGGAGTCTGTAACTTGCCTGATTAAATGGGGACCACATTAGTATTTTGCTTAATACATACCTTAACATATCTCTTTAACATCTAAGTACTTGTTACGTTTAAAGTTGAGAAAATATATCTATAATTGACTTTGAGGTCTTGGCATAATAATATTAAAATAGAAATGTGATCTAGGGTGTTGTCAATTAATGTGATTCCATGTTCTGATCTTTCTAGAAAAATTATTAAAGTTTTTAGAAAACTTTGTAAATATTATTAATATGTAGTATATAATATTATTATCATCTTTACTACAAATTTGTTTTGTTTTGTTTAATGTTTTTCAATGGAAACCTATTTTTAAGTTATTTTATCCTAATTATAATTATAATTTTGTTTTTACTTATAATTTTGTTTTTGTTAACTTTAAGCTTTATTTTTTTTTGTTTTAATGGCTTTACGAGAAGGAAAAGGTTTTTTTTTTTTTGCAAGTATTGTTAAATGTGTGGACCGACTAAAATATTTCTTGTATATATTTGAGTGACTGGATTCTATGTATAATTATTTTTCGAGTTTAAATATGCGAATAGTTTTTGTGTTCGGGGTTTGAGAGTGTAAAATCGTTTAAAACTCGAGAGGTTGACTCTATCGTGAGATAGGCTGACCCTATATAAAGGGCCAACCGAAATTTTTTCTCACTTTTACTTTACACTTTCCCAAGAATTCTCTCAACTTTCTCTCTCTCTCTAAACCACCACCATAATCGCCTTTCAAAATGGACCCTTCATCACTGGTATTACTTTAGTTTTTCTTGTTTAATCCTTGTCTAAAATTGTTCTTGGTATTGGATGGTTCCAAACGAAACAATATATGGATAGGTGAACATTGATATGTCGTTTAGATAAAACGTTGATGAAACCTTGTTGTCGACATATTAATCGACCATTTGGATTATTTAATTGAGTTTTTATGACTGTTTGTATAGCTTTTAGATTTTTTGGGTTTTTCAGACATTTTAAGGTCCGATTAGCTGTCTTAACGATTGAGCTTTTGTGTAAAACGTACAGAATAGTATATCGGGCCTATACGAACCCAAATTTGAGAAGAATTGAGATTTGGATAAACTTATATTTTGAATTGAATTTCATTGAATCGCATCGAGTTTGGGTTTTGAATTGAATCGATTTTCATAAACTAATCGAATCCAATTCTGATTCCAATAGAATCAAACTCCCGTAACCAAACAAATCAAATATAGGTTTTAAATTAAATCGAAGCCAAAATTCAATTGCATCGAGTTTTGTCAACCAATCGCGAGTTTTACATTTGAATCGAATCAAGTTTTTCCATTCGATTCAATTCGTTTAAAGTTCGATTCGATTCTTTTAAAAATTTCGATTCGATTAATTTAAACTTGAAAATTTTTAATCTCAATCTTCAAAACTTTTCTTCTATTCGACTCATTTTATTCAATTCGATCGTTTTAACTTGGAAGTTTTTCTTTTCTTTTTTGTTTTGTTTTGACAGTTTACATTCTGCTCAAATTTGTCTTTTTATATATTTTTTTTCTTGTTTAAGTGTTCATGTTCTCTCATAATTAATCAGTTCTAATGGTTGTTTGATGATGTTTTGCTGTAGCATAACATGTATTGTCCTCTTGATCTTCCTAGGAAGAGAAAGTACCGAGTATTCACATCAATGATAAAAGGACTAAGAGAATCCTCCTTGATGCATGCCATTTCTGCAAATCCAAAAATACACTCCTTTTGGATGGAAGAGTTTTGGACCAAAGCAAAAGTTGGAAAAAATGGTAAAGTGATTATTACTGAAGTAACGGGAAAGAAACTGAGAATCAAAGAGGAGGATGTTAGAAGGGCATTAAATATCAAAGATGCTGAAAATGATTACTTTGAAAGATTGAAAAAGGGGGACTTACAAGCTTTTGGGACTAAGATCATATATGATGCAAAGAGGACAACTTTTGAAAATCAACATTCGCCACCGTACTTGAAGTATTTTATTTCATATTATTGCAAACTGTGTGTCTAAGTTGAGAGGCGAGTTTGATAAACAAAGAACTGGCTGGGTTGTGTGATGACTTTTATGACCAACAAACTGGAGTTCAATTACTAGAGTTGAGAGGTGGGCTTGGTAAACTAAGAACTGATCTTTCAATGTATGCTTGCAAACGCCTTTTCAGACAGCACTTGGATTATGTATCCAAGATTTGTGCAACTCTTGTTAGATAACTTGATTCTTGAGGTACCAAGACACATGCACCCAATCATGTTTGATTGTAAGGGCAATGAGTTTCCCCATGAAAAGCCTCATCATGTAAAGATGGTGAAACAAATTGTTTTTAAAGCTATGACGGATCCTACCTGAGAATAAAAGTACAGGGGGGTGGTTCCCGATCCCAAGTTCGGGTTATTTGCTGAAACCGAACCCGATGATGAAGATGTTGAAGAAGCGGTAGTGATGACGATGATCGTGTAAATGTTGATGAAAGTGATGACGAGCAAGATGTTGAAGTGCCTGATGATGAGGCTACTGAAACTGATCTCGAGGTTGAGACTGAAAGGATGTCAGGAAGAAGAATTACAAGAAGAGGAGGGATCCAATCAAGCCTTCTGCTGGTGGTGATGAGCAAGATGTTGAAGAGCCTAATGATGAGGCTACTGAAACTGATCACGAGGTTGAGACTGAAAGGATGTCAGGAAGAAGAATGAAAAGAAGAGAAGGGATCTTATCAAGCCTTCTGCTAGTGGCTCTTCCCAACAAACGAAAGAGGAGTAAAAACCCAAGCAGTTGTGCAAGGGATTAAGGAATATCGGCGACTCCAAGAAGCCCGCTTCCTCAAAGGTACCAACTGTAAAGATAATCTTTCCATCTACCACGGTGACACAAGCCACCACACAACCACCCAAGTTATCAAACATCTACCACAAACCAAAAAACATGACCCACATTGAGCCTCACCAACTACCCTTTCCATTACTATACCCTCTTTAAAAGAAAAACAAATGCATATACCAAGGCATAAACCCAAGACCTAAACCAAACCCAAACATACCCCTAGAAAACTACATGACTCACCGGTAACCTATCCCGACATCTCTCCCTCACAAAGGGACCAACCCATCCAAGGCCTATATCTACCAAACATCGACTTACCTATATCTCCACCTGACCAACCTGAAACTGAAACAACCCAAACCTCACCTGTCACACCCCAACCTACGACGCAATGCCGGGGTGCGGACTGTTGGTTTACAACTCACAAGACACTATCATACAATAATTGATGAAATATCTAACATTACTTTAATAAAATTCAAATCAATTATACGCATCATCCAAAGAAATTAGAATTACAGAATTTAAACAAAACAATACAATACAATTATTTCTTTTATTTAATAACCTAAATCCCGATAACTAAATGTTTTCATCAACTATCAATCATCCAATATAGCACCTACAACATGCGTCAAAATAGAAAGATTTTGTCAACAATATGTTGAGTGAGATAACCACCAATTTGATATGTACTAATATTAAAACAAACAAACCATATGCATTAATATGAGTAATACAATTGATGTTACAAGTAGTATAAGAGCCACTCATGTGCCATTCAGGATGGTGGGGCAAACCCATTAGAGACGGTCAGTCCCCAAGTGTGATGTGAGGTACACCTTAGGCGAATCCCACATCCTGGATGGGATGGCGGGGCAAACCTCATTGAGGACGATCTGTCTAGAGGGCGTGGATGTTTTTAACATTGTTAGTGCATTTTTTTGCCGTCTCGGTCTTTGTTTATTATATAATTTATCTTTATTTATATAAAAGGGCATTTTGGTAATTTCACCATTCCATTCGTGTATTTATAGGGTCATTCGTTAAGTATGTTTATCGAATGAACCCATACGTTATGTTTAATGGCCATCCGTTAAGAATGTTTAACTAATGAGCCTAATCGTTATTATTAATGTACCATTCATTATGGAATGTTAACGAATGAGGTATAGCGAATGATTCATTCGCTATACTTTTAAGTAATGTTAGGGATTGAAGACGAATGATCCCCATTCGTTATGTGATGTATAACGAATGGGACTCATCTGCTATATATAGTCTGTAACCCGATTCATAATTTAAAAAGTGTGTTTATATTATTCTGGGTGTCATTACTATGCCGAATTGTTCTCTAAACACACACACACTTCACATATAACGTATTACACATTCAATCACCTATAGAATCTCACTGAACTAAATCTGTAGTTATGTATTGAAACTGATTTGTCCGTAATAGGTTTCTCAAGTGGTATCAAGGCCTAGAGGTTCGATTGTTAAGGTGATTTGAATTATAATTGTGATGAATTACTGAGAATTCATTTGTTAGTTGTTATAGTTTGAGATTTGAAACTGTTTGATTAAGTTTGAATCGATTATCAGTAAGTAATGGATAATTGATATCAATTTGAGTTGAATACAGTTTTTTTATCAGTAAGTAATGGATAATTGGGTTATTGTTGGTTAATATAGTTGAATTGTGATTTATTTGGTAATGTACAGAATAGAGGTTTCTGTTTGAGGTTTGGATTGATTTCGGACAAGATTGGTTGATAACTGTTGGTTTGGAATAGTCAGGGTTTGTTTGTAGGGTAATTACGAGTGTTTTAAGCTATTAGTTGTTGAATCTGGTTGAGTTACGGATGAGTAATACATATTTGATTGACGTTGGGATTTAAGTTTGGACATGCGAATATTAAGATCTGGATCTTGTTGAAAATTTGAATATCCCCTTCGTTATACAGTAGTTATTCATTCGTTACAAACATATAACCGTTTATTGAAACATGACAGGTTGTTATAACCTCTCATTCATGTACTGTAGACCATTCTTCATCAAAACACCATTCGTGATTGACTCATTCATTTCAGAAACACCATTCGTTACAGACCTACTCGCTATCAACATACCTTTATTCGTCAAGTCTATTCGTTATGATATTTTTGTGGTCATTCATTTGTTGTTTCGTTATAATAAACTGATCATTTGTTATAGCTATTCTTTACATATTGGTTATCATTCGTTATAGTGATTCGTGATACCATTCGTTACCAGAACCATTCTTATTCGTTACCTTAACCTTATGCCATTCGTGTTACTGTTCATCATTCATTATTATACCTGATTCATTCATTACAAGAAATCACACTTTACACCCTTAAGTTTTAAACTTGGACTTGTTGATAATTTATAACTCATATTTTTGACATGGCTAACTTTTACGGGTTAGCATCTTAAAATATGATGATGCAACAAATGCTTCACCTAGACGCTGAAATCGGTTCACCTTCCAAATGTCCCTGACTAATGAAATTCAGTGATTTTGCTAAGTGGGAACCAAGATTCCAAGGGCATTTAGGATCCGCACATCCTGATTGCTCTAGATGTCTTGATGATGTTTATACTGCTCCATTGCTTAGTGATGCGACTACAGGTTTTGAACCAATTACTTTTTCTGCTGATACACGGAAAGAGAAAAATGCCTTAGATATCGAAACTAAAGCATAATATACCTTGACAATCGCCTTACCAGATAATATTTTTCACCAGGTGGGAAGTATTAAGATTTTTGCTTCTTTGTTTCAACATATCAAAATGAGAAGCATGGGTAATACACAAGAGAGTAAAAAGGTCATGTTAAAGTTTCAATTAAGAAACTTTTATTTGTTAAAGGGTGAAACTGTAGAAAAGATGTTGACTAGATATAATCACCTGATTGCTGAAATGAACAAACAGAAAATGGAACCATCTGAATCAGATCAGATTGACAATATCAAGAATGCTCTGCCCAGTTCTTATTCTACCTTTCTTCTTGTTTTGAAAGACAATTCATTTTTTAAATCTGAGAATTTAACAGCAAGGGAATTTATGCAAAAGATAGAGAAAAGGGAATATGATTTGAAGTGTCCGAAATCATCAAAAGATAACCAAGATCCAACATTGTATGGAAGATCTTTATCATTAAGCAGCTCATCAGCTCCAATCAATACTTTCCTATCTCAAACCTCTCAGGAAATGCCGTCGTTTTTCAATGACCATATGCCTAATGATTGTCTTATGGCTTATGGATCGAACAACAATTCAAGTGGATCAAATACTTCATTTAAGGGTGTTGGTAATGCTTCATCTTAGCCACCAAATGTAAACATGAAGGAGGCAGAACAACATTTTTCCTTTCTAAGTGTCTTTATGAGCTCATATGAGAACTTGGTGAGTGGTAATATTGCCACAGGTGAGCTTACTGGTGAAGATTATTATTAGATTGATTCAGATGATCTGGAACTCATGGACTTGAATTGGAATATGGCCATGACTGTCAGAAAAGTCAAGAGGTTTATGCAAAGAACGGGAAAAGACTTACCGACTTTGAACAAAAGAGTTGGTTTTGATAAACTTAAGGTGAGATGCTATAACTGTCAGGCATTTGGTTACTTTGCCAAAAAATTTGACAAGCCAAAGAAAGAATACACTTGAACCCGTAATCAAGATAGAAGATCGGGTAAGAAGTACAATGACTCAAATGAAAAAAGCTTTTGGGGGTGATTCTTCAAAGTCTGCTGCCTCACAAGCACTTCTAACAACTGATGGAATAGACTGGAATAAAATCTTGATGTGTTTGAATCTGCTGAAAATATTCAAGATGCTTAAGGAGAAGGATTGGTTACCGAGAGCAAATCGGAGATGGAATCGGATTCTAATATCTCATTCAACATGCATCCAATTTCTTTTGCATGTATGGCCAAAATCGATGAGGTTTGTCCTAAACTCCTTTTCATTGATTAATTTGTGTTCACAAGGTAATGACGATCATGATAATATAGTTTTCGTCAAAATTAATTAACATATAATCAGTTAATTATGATATTTAAGTGAACTGACTTTCTTTGAATCAAATGGAAAACTTAAACATTCCAAATTGATATAATTGTTAGTTAGGCTTGTTTGGAGATGATGTTTCGATTCTAGTGATATATGTTTCGATTCTAGTGATATTGTTTTTCGCCCAATTGTAATTTTGAATTGCATGTTTGACTGATTATGATGAACTCAATTTGGATTTTGACCATTGTAAGTCAAAATTCGATATTTATCAAGTATTATTCGTTATGAATAACGAATGTAGGTTCATTTATATCTACACTAGCTCGATTGATATCATTCATCATATTTTGATAACGAATAGGTACATTCATCTTAGTATATAATGAATGACTATTCATTCGTCTTATATATGTAATGAATAGGTACATTTGAATTATTTATTACTTAGTCATTTGTTATTCAGCTATTCATTATTTTTTAATAACAAATTGTCTCATTCGTTATAATGAACTGACTCGTTCTTCATAACGAATGTATAACGAATAAGCTTTGCTCTTTTAAACAGAAGGCTATATTTTATTAAGTGTTAGTGAAACTTAGAAATATTTATGATGTTTGGTTTCTAATGCTCGGGTTTGTGTTACTGCTATGACAGATGAACATATGATTGATTCACCAGCACAAGAAAACCCAGACATCCAAGATGAACCACATGCACCACATTTTCAAGCTCCACTTTGCACCACATGCTCATGTACCACAAGATGCACATGTCATTGTTGAGCTGACTTATGAAAAGAAACGCAACATCTGTGCATTCCTGCAAGATTACTTTGTGGGCCGTGATATGTTTGGGCACGTAATCGCTTTCTTACATCGCTCACGTATGCATCATGCTATCTCGGCTGATACTCCAATGCATTTTAGCATTATCTGTTCGTTTTGGCATTGTGCTAAATACATTGAGACTGAAAAGCATATCGTGGTTGAGGTGCAGAAAAAGACCATCAAGATAGATGTGATGTGATACGTCGAGTTCTTCAGTTTGCTGATACGATAGAACATCCGTGTGAGTTTTACAAGACGCTGAACCGAGATTTATTTCAACGGTTATACTACAAAGGCGATCTTGACCGTTCACAGTATAACAAGGCGTACTTGTGCGAATAATACAAGTACATGCTTCATGTTATTATTCATTGCCTTGCTGGACATAAAGGAGGATACGACAAGTGCAGAATTATGTTGTAGTCTCCATTTGTTGCACTGAAACTGAACAAGCCGTTCAACTTCTCCGAGCTAATCTTTTATCATCAGATGGAGAGCTGCTTGGTTCGTCATCGCAACTAGTTCTTAATGTATACGCATTTCTTGCAGTTGATTATCAATGATCTGGTTCCTGATCTAGTTATTAACCAGACATTAATGAGTGATGTGATGGTTTTAGAGCACATGACAGAGGATATGAGGAAGCGTATGAATACGTATCGGAAAAAAGCTGTTGAGGATAGGCCGAGGATTAAGAGATTGATTGGTCACTTGGCAAGGCTTTATTATGAATATCCATCTGATGATCGTTGGATCTAAGACGACTCTTACTCCGAACGTGAAGATGGAAAAGGTGGGAACGATGATGTTGGAGATGGTGGAGATGGTGGAAATGGTGGTGATGGTGGTGGTAATGTGGTCGAGGTAGCAAGTTCTGAAGTTGCTCAATGCAAAATAAAGGGTAAAGATCCAATGAAAGAACAGCCCGAGAAGAGGAGAGTTAACAATGGTAGCGGTGTGGAAATTGGTCCTTTTTTACCTAGGTCGTTAGTTCCTCAGCTATTACATTGATGACGACGACATCATCTGACCCGAGATTCTCTTTGATTCCTCAATCGATGCTATCTACAATGCCGACCTATCCGATCACTACGGTTGCTATATCTCCTGCACCAACGATGATGCCTATTCAGCCGTCGGATTATCATATATGAGGTTTAATCATCCTCAGGGTCCATTGGAGCCGATTCCTCCAACGTTTCATTCTTTGACTATTCCTTAGCAAATGCATATGCTGCTTAGTTTGATACATCATCAAGAAATTTAAATGGCTGCTAACCATTAACTCCAAGATCAAATGTGGTTGGATCAACGTCGTATGGTAAGCCACATTGTTAATGCTCAGGGGGGGGGGGGGAGAAAATCAAGGAACAGAAGAACGTTATCCTTCAACTCACGTGTAAAGATTATATGTTGAAAAGGTTGAAGGGTAAAGATGACGACAAACACCCCGATGCTGGCACTAGTGGTGGTGAGCAAAAACAACCGTCAGGTACATCTGCTTGTGAGGTTTATGTTGAGGGTAATAATATGTAGTTGGTAGTGTATCGTTACAGTACTAACGTGAAACCCATAAAGTCGATAAAGGCGAACACAATTTAATTTTGGATAATGTAAATGGTGTCGTTATGAGCACGATGAATGCAGATGAGATCGAAGAAGGAGAATTTGATGCTTAGGAGATCAATTATCGTTATTTTTTGGTCTGAATAACGAGGAATTAGATGCTTAGGAGAACAAGGAGGATGTCGAAGTGATTGATGACGAAGAAGTCCGATTTGACACGAGTATCCCGTCTCGGGATACGTATTTCAATTATGTTGATGCTGTAGTTGAGGATATGATAGTTGAGGAGTTTTCTGATCTTTACACGTGTACCAATGCGGATCAAGGTGTTCCATTCTTAACCACGAACATGTACAAGCAGCTGAAAAACATATTGAGAAGAAAATGAAGAATAAAGAGAAAGTGTCTGAAGGTGGACCAGGTTTGAAGGATACATCATATTTGAATGATCCAGCATTCGTAGGTTTGTTCGAGGTACGCAACAAGGCTCGATTCTCGAAGATGATTGAGGTTTATCGGCATGCGTAGCAAGAACACACCAATAAAGATAAAGCGCCTGCAACGGCTCATCAAATCACAATTTTCAAGGCTGTGAAGACCGTCAAAGGTGATATTGTGTCTTGGTTGTATGATTATGATCTTAAAGTATGCATCACTAAGTGGGAACACAGTGTATAGTACTACCAATACATCAACAATGTTCTCACTTTACCAAGTTGGGATGTACGAACGCTTGAAAACCGGCTGTTTGTGAATCGTGGTGGTAATCAACTGGCAGGATGGTTTCATTAACACCTGCTGTTTGAGGTAAATCATGGTTTTAAATTCTTTAAACCACAGGTTCCAACAAGAAAGTGCATAGACGTGATCTATCCACAAACATGTTAGAGGAAGCTTGTGTTGAAGTTAAAGCTGCCTCGAACGATGAAATGAGTGCTTGTAAAGACCTTTCCATAGAGCCTTTACAATACATTCAACCAGTGGTATTACAACAGCCGCACCAGTGAAGACGTTATTGTTCTCGGTACAGGTTTGAAGACAGAGTTCATACGTGAGATCGTTCCGATGTGGTTGGCCAATTTATCAGAAATGGATAATGATGCGCTATATAAGAATGAGATCCATTTTGCCGAGATTAAAGATTTTGGTCAGATTATGCAATTCCAACGTGTCGTGCGTGTTTGCAGCGCGTTTGATATTCATAGTTGCGTGGACTGGAAGACAAAAAGGTTCATCTGATCGAAGAAAAAGAGCACGAGACGAGGGAGATTTTGTTAGTGCATTATTTAGTCGTCTCGTCTTTGTTTATTATGTAATTTGTCTTTATTTATATAAAAAGGTGTTTTGGTAATTTCACCAGTCCATTTGTGTTTTTATAGGGTTATTCGTTAATTATTCTTAACGAATGAATCCATACGTTATGTTTAATGGCCATTCGTTAAGAATGCTTAACGAATGAGCCTAATCGGTATTATTAATGTAACATTCATTATGGAATGCTAACGAATGATGTATAGTGAGTGAGTCATTTGGTATACTATTAAGTTATGTTAGGGATTGAATACGAATGATCCCCATTTGTTATGTGATTTATAACGAATGGGAATCATCTTCTATATATAGTATATAACCCGAATCATAATTTAACAAGTGTGATTATGTTATTCTGTGGGTGGCGTTACTCTGCCGAATTTTTCTCTCAACACACACACACACACACACTTCACCTATAACATATTACACATTCATTCACCTATAGCATATCACAGAACTAGATCCGTAGTTATGTATTGAAATCGATTTGTCCGTAATAGGTTTCTCAAACATCCAAGGCAAATTCCTCATTGGTCGTGGACAAGAGAGATCCTTGGTTCATAATTAAATGCCATGCCTCTTAAATCACCAACACGTTTTGGGCTTCGAGAGGAGAGCACCACAGTTATGTGTGCTCAGCTGGAAGTAGTAGCATGATGGGTGACTTATTGGGAAGTCTCCACCTGGCAACCAATACTAAATCCGAGAGTACATCGGGGCAAAGTGGACAATATTTGTGGTGCGAGGGGCCGGATGTTACCTCACCCATACACAAACCCTTTAACCACCACAAAACACCTCTCCTTTTACATCTCCTACATTCACCCCATATCACCTCTTAGGGAACCATCTTTTTGGACATCCACTTTCATTTCCTCACCCACTACCTTATGGTCACACTCCAATCTACGGCAAAATGCCGGGGCGCGAACTGTTGATTCATAGTTCACAAGGCATTAACGTACAATATTTGTGACAATATCTAATTTATTTATTTAAATTCAAATCAAGTGCATAGTATTCAGAGAAATTACAAATAACCAAATAAGTCAAATCCTCTTGTTTATTTTAATAACCTAAAATATAAATAAACTATGTTCTTCAATAACTTCAACAATCAAAGATAAACATCCAGCAATATGCGTAAAAATAGGTTTGTCAACAACTAATGTTGAGTAAGTAATCACCAGATTTTGATAATAAATATATTGCATATGAAATATGAAATCAATATCATGAACATCAACAATTAAATGATAAGCAAAGAATTAGTGCCAGCTGATCATTGCCTAGCGAATTGGGCTTAGGCTAAAATGACAAAACAAATACCAATTAGGGTGTCGGTTGACCATTGCCTAGCGAATCGGGCTCTGGCTACTCAGACGGCGTATAATCATACATTAATGTGATTATGGTAGACCTCTCTAAATACGATAAATAAACAAATGAGCAAGAAACTAGCATATAAACATTCAATTGATCTACACCACAATATTTGACATTTGCAATTGACGTATTAAGATACATAAAAGAATTTTAATGTACGCATAAGTCCCCAAAAGGTTTATAATCTGTAAAATAGGGGAGTGATTACTCGGCTTATTAATTAGGCGACTTAAACCATAACATAAAGATATTAAATGAGTCTCGGGCCTTAAGCGAGCTGAGTGATCCAACATGAATTGACCTGGAACTTTGAGATAGTAAGCTATAAATAAAAACCAGAACATTGCAATTTGAATCAGATTTAACATATATATCCAGAACTCAAGCTATGAGATTTTAAAGATTTAAATGAGCTGGAACTATTTAGAATCCAAACTTCGAGTTGGAAGTCAGATTCTGACTCAATACACTCATAGTTTTATGGTGAACAAAAAAGTCTTCTAGCCTGATGCTAGTTCGGAGAAGAATGTAGAGAATATGATAAATCAATTATATTTGACTATTATGCCCTTGACTGATCGGGATCAAAATAACCACCAAAACTCCCTCAATATGTGAATATGATTGAGGGCTTTTGTTTAGGATATAATAATCTATGATTTTAGAGAAGACAACTTACCTAGATGATGAATGGAACAAGAAAATAATCAAGGTCAAAGGTCTTGAAGCACCAAAGTCAAAATCGAACAGTAAAGAACTTGAGGAAGAACACATATAATCAAATGAAACTCGGATTTGGGGTGATGGTGGCTGATGTTGCAGAAGGTTTTAGGGTTTTATGATAGATTAACAAATAATAAAGGTTAAAGTTGTATGGTAATAGTATAATAGTAAACGGGCTCGTTTAGGAAGTAAATCAAACAATAAACCCAAAAAGTTTAATCTTATTGAACAAGAAAATGAGGTAGATAGTTAAAATAGGTCTAGGTACACTTACTTGGAGCTTACATGTCGTTTTAAATCGGTTATGAAGAGATTTGGAGCATCGAAAACGAATAAACAAACAAAAAATGAACTTTTACTGATCTGCACGTTGCCCGCGCTACGCGGCCAACTTAGGAAAATTCATCGCAATGCGCAGAGGGTATATTTTTACAAGAATTTTCCAAAATGTCATGTTTAGTCCTTGTACTTCCAAAAGTTCATTTTTAAGCCATTTTAAGCGATTTTTATGGTTTCTATGCGTTGTTTGATGATTTTAAAAGTTAGGAGAATATAAATAAGTTAAACCAAGTTGAAGCCTAATAAATACAAGATTTAAATAATTTGAAAGATCCGAAATGCATTCCGAGTCGGGTTAAACATAAACGATTTAAGTACGAAAAATCCGATATGTTACACTTACCCATTTCCATCCCTAGCACTACCCAAACTGCAACCAAGACCTCAACCGAACCCCTAATTCTGCCATTAGCCATAACAATATCCTTCCCTACCCACACCATAGCAATACTTACACAAACCACAATCCAACCTGCCTTATCCATCACACTTCCGAAAACCACCAAATCCTCATTCATAGCAGCCACCACATTGTCTAGTTGAAGGTTTAAGAAGACTCTGGTGTACACCATCCTATCCTTGATAGGATTCAGGCACCGAAAGAATCCAATGAAAATAGGGCTAAACGGAAATTGTTGATGATTAGTTTGTTAGAGATCAAAGAAAGAAGGTTATGTAGGATGAGAAGGAGAAAACGACATCGGTTGAAATAGTTGATCTGTTGGAGCATGAAAGAGAGACGTATAAAGCTCTTATTGAGAGTCAAAGACTGTGGATTGAGACTATCCAAAGACGAGTAGACAGTTAACAAACATTGGTAAATAATCAAACACTGTCAAATGTTGAACGTCATGACGAAGTTGAAAGACTGAGTTTAAGGGTTTGTATCCTTGAGAATGACCTACCATCCTCCTCAAATATTGAAACATGTTTGATGAGTGGATTAAAGACTGAAGCGGACAGGTTGATGCTTCAGAGTGAAAGGTTGGAAGCTTAAATTACATTCTTGGAATCTGAGAAAGGCTCTTCCAGAAATGTTGGGACCTTGATTGGTGAAAATGTTGAGATAAGGTCAAAAATAGATGCTTAGAGAGCAATATTGGAGGAGTAGAGTCGCCTTAACGAAATGAAAATCAAGATCTAGCTGGAAAATACCTCGTCGCCTCTAATATTTGGAAGCTAATAAATACTGACATTGAGAATCTCGAGGCTCCGCTAGATAATGTCTTTGGTAGTTGGTTAAGTGGCGAGGACAATGAGAAAAGGAAGAAAGCTCAGTCTATAATGGATGATGTTGTTGTTGGTACAAGCCATGTTGGTGCTGGTGTTTCAGTTACTGGTGGTGACACAGTCACAGTTGGCACAATTGATAATGTCAACGTTGTTTAGACCAAAACCGTTCCGGTGGTTACTCCAGTCGTTGGAGAAAATGCCAATGGAGACAAGGAGGAAGAGGAGTGTGATGAGGAGGAAGAAGCATCAGATGAAGACAATGACGAAGAAGAAGATGAGGATGACCCTTATGACAGTTTTATGAGCCTTGTGATGATGATGACGGTAATAATGGTGGAAACGGTGATGGTGGTGTTGGTGGTAGTAGTGCAACAGGTGATAAACCTGCTTCACAAAAGGAGATGCCTAGAGTGGATCCCTCAACCACTGATCATGCTATGAAAAAAAGAGAGACAAAGGCTGTTGTGGATGAACAATTCAGGTCCATCATTAACGTTGATCAATGTGCAGGTACACAGTCTCTAGTTCTTAATGATGAAGGAATAAGCTACTCCCCATACCCAGACATACTAGTTCATGCTGATGAAGAAATGGTTCAAGATCCAGTTGTGGTGGTAGTTATCCCAGCTACAACTATTGAATTTTCCTAAATGCCAAAGCAGAGAAAGAGAAACTGTTACAACATCGGGAGAACCGCAAGCCTTAAATGGAGAAATATGCATACCGTGATGATTCTCCCATCATCTACTGCAAGTGGCACATATATAGCAAAAGATGGGCTATCAAATGAGCTAAGGGGATCTCACCTTCTAACACTATATTGACATGCATTCATTGTCTCAGCTAGACATGAACTATTTTTGAAGGATTGTAGGTGATGGACCTGGTGAGAAGAAGCTTAAAGGTTATTTCAAGTGGTTTTTAAAAGAGAATGGAAAGAGGACTACCCCAACCTTAAACTCAACAAGGGTTGATCCTATCTGCACCCTACTAAAGTGGATCCTAACATTGAAAAAAAAAATGAAGGCTTGGAGATACAAGATACCAAAGGATCAGAGGAAGAAGATATACCATGGTGAGCCGTCAAATCCTAACATTCTTTACGATTTTGTTGACTGGGAGTTCGATAACAGCACTAGAGAAGTGGTCATTCACTGTGAGACCATGCACTCTCTTAGATTCTTTGATTAGCACGATTTGGCGGGTCTAAACGAGGAGGATTTATTGAAGCTCTACAATTCTCCTTTGTCCACAATTGAAGATGTTCGAAGGGATGACACCGCTATGATAGATAAGAATTTCAACAAGTTTGTTCATTATCTTGTTGACAATCAACTATTTGATTATGATTCTCCCTTTGATTACGAGACCGACTGAAGACGGAAGCTGATGCAATAATACTAAAGACTTGAGGGAAATTATTAGGCCCTGTTTTGGTATTTAGTCTTTTATAATATTTGATGTTTTATTTGAGTAACTTTCATGTTCCTTATGTATGTTTGGGCCCGAGGCCTTGTATTTAAAGCCCATTGGGCCGATATAATGAAAGATGCATTGTATGCTCTCACCTATATAACGTGAAGCATACCCATGCACAAAATAACCTATTGCCAAAACTCTTATCTACTTTTTAGCAACTCTCTCTCTCTTCCTTTCCATTTCTGTTAATAACAAACCCAAACAAAATCCGAGATCTCAGTGTTTGTGGGTGATTTCTGCTAGCTCACAAGTGAGGTTGATTCAAGAACTTGTTGTTAGGCTCATTCTAAGGACCTACAATTGTTTTTACATATCAATATTAGTTGAGGCTAGTGTGCTTACTTTTATAAGTAACTTTACAATATGGTAAGACATTTATTCAAATATAGTAGCCAATATACAAAATCTGGATTAAATTTGTAATTTTAGGTTTGATGAGGTTAAAATTTTAACAAATAAGAACTTGATTTAAGTAAAGTGTACAATTCTAAATGATTCATAAAGTTATATAAGTTAGAAATACCAGATTTTGTTTTTTACAAAAAGTTAAAGGTAATTGAAGTAACTTTTTAAGAAGATATAAATTAAATTGATAAGCTTTAAAATGAAAAGGTTCTCTAGCATGTAATGACTCCATACTTTATACCTTGACCCACTTGACTAGATTTCAAGGAAGATTCAATGACTTCCATGGAATTGTTCTCTACCATGTAGTTCAGTTGTGATAAAAATAATGATGATCGTATGTTTTTGGCAAAGAATATAACAAAATCAACAATCTTTTTGTCGAAAGATTAGTTAAAATGTTTGTCGGAATATCAACAATTTATATATAAGATAGATAACTAATCATTAATTCATGTGTTTGTATTATGTATTAGGCCATGCGTAATGGGCGAGTTAATGAGGCAATGAGGGACGATTTTAAGAAGGAACACCGCCCCCAGGAGATAAATATGGCGATAGGGAGTTTGATTTTTGTTGCCGGCTTGGTTTGTTGTTTTATTATTATTATATTAGTTTGTGTATGTGTCATATATATATATATAGGGCTACAATACCATTACACCCTTAAAACAAAAACATACTCTTGGTGTTCGGATAAGAATATGGTCAAGGAAGATTGGAATCTTCTCACCCTCCTTGGAAAATGGCTAAGTATAGGAACCGAGCAAACATAGACATTCGAGCAAGCTTACATTTAGTCAAGCAAGTTAATTTGCTTTACGAGCAAGGTTATCTTCTTGAAGTCTTTTAAGTGTTAGTTCGAGCAAACTACACTTCATCAAGCAAGGTTGTTCTTCAAGTCAAGCAAGATTTGTTTCAGAGCAAACCCTTGACTAATCAAGCTAAAACCAAGTAATTTGGTGGATCAAGCAAGGTTTGTTAATAAAAAGTGGTCCAAGAAAAACTGAAAAAAGTTAATGAAGAAATTACTCCAAGGACTTCTAACGGGCAAGGTTCGACCTTGAGCAAGCTACAGTGTCACCAGCACACTTGATTTTGATCAAATAAGTTAAGTTACAAAAGGTTAAAGGGACCTAAGACAAACAAGTTTTCTCGTAGGATATATATCGAGCAAAGTTTGATATTATGATGAAGATTGAAGTTTGCTTGATGGATATTTTCTAAGTAAAATATTCTAAGTGAAGCTTAATCGGAGAATTGTTACAAGCACACTTAATGGTTATTAGGTTTGCTCAACAAGGACAAAAGCTTACCAGAAGACCGGTTTATACATGTATTATTTTGTAATATGTTTGAATATGTTAAGAATCATTGATTAGGGTTTCTAGAAGGGGTCACGGTAGGCTTATTTAAGGAAACTTTAGGGCACGCGTATGAGAACGGACACAGAGCGAATATTGTGATTTGACGGCTGTCTCTTTCCTGAAAAAAACATCTTTGTACAGAAAAGCTGCTACAAATTCATATATTCCACCTAGAAACCCTAACTGATTTTCATTGTATCCTTCACAATATTAATGGAAATCTTTTGAGTTAATTTGTGTGTTCGTTACATTTCTGTCCGTTAAGCAATAATTTGAGTATTATTGATTCCGCCTTTAATACTTTTTGGTTTTACACAAAAATAGAATTTTGTAACCATCTTGTCGACCCTTTTGTGTTGGTTACAAGACTGATTAGTGTGTGCTTATGTGAGATAATCGGGACCGACAAGTGTTATCAGAGCTTGAGTTGCCGCGTTTGTGAAGAACTAGTGCTGATTTGTTGCTGAAAACTATTGATTTTGAAGATGAAAAATGACGTCAGCTGACAACTGTTCCATTGATTTGTGAAGTCAGTTGCCCCATTTTTCATTTTTCTCCGATCTACTATTTTATTGAGGTTTAAAAGAGTTCCTTACTCAGCTTTACTTTGATTTCTTTCTTTGTGTGTCTAGATATTGTTATTATCCATCCAGATTCATCAGATCTGAGGATTTATTTCAAAGATCTGATTGTTTTTCAAAATTTTCCAAAGTTTCTTAAAGTTAAGTAATTTTTCATTTCAAAATCTTTCAAAATACCAAAAACATGTCTAGAAAAGTGGATGAAAAAGAGGTGTCTACTAACAAAATTCCAAGATTGTTAGGACAGGAAAACTATATTAAGTGGAAAGTCTTGTTTGAGGCTGTTGTGTGCTATAATGATGTGGAAATGTGGAACTCAATAAAAAATGGACCATATTTCCCTGATGGCACTAACAACAATTAAATTGTTGAAAGAAAAACGAAGAAGAAAGATGATAGAGCACTGTCCATGTTGAAACTTGGTCTGTCTTGGAAGATTGTGACAAGTGTGGCTCATCGCACTACTGTAAAGACCATGTTTGATTCCATTGTGTAAATGTTTGAGGGAAGCACTAAACTTAAAGACATTAAGACAGAAAGATTGAAGCAACAACTGGATAGATTCAAGTTCAAGGAAGGACAAAGGTTAAAAACTGTTTTGCAGAGGTTTGTTGCCATTGTCAGTGAAATAAAAACCACTGACCTTGCAATAACATATTTTGATCTAAAAAAGAAGCTATTGTCATCTTTGTCTGGAGTATGGTACACTACAAGCAAGTTCATTAAAGAGAAAGCTAATTTTCCAACTATCAAGCTTGATGATGTGATTTGCTTTTCGCAAGCTGCTGAGCATGAGATGAATAAGAACAACATAATTAAGGAAGACAAACCAATCTTCCAAGTAGCTAATGGTCTTATTTCACCTATGGGGAATCTGTCAACTAAGAACCCACAACAAGCCCCCATAATTGAAGAACCAAGTGAGTAAGGTGCTGAAACACCAAGAGTGTTGGTTGCTGGTAATTCAATCAATCAAGGTGGAAAGTCAAGATTCAATGTTCAATTGATAGATGATAGTGATCCATCATCAATGGCTAGTGGACAAGCACCATATGTTGCTGGAAATGTAAACCATGGAAATGATTATCAAGCTCCCTTCTCCATGTTTACTGAGTCTTATAATACATTTGTGTAACACCCCAGCTAAAGTGGAATACGCCCAAGTGTGACGTACAGATTGCTCAAAACACATGAGACAATATTAAGTGACGATATTATCATTTATTAATTTAAACATCAAGTACACAAGTTTGTAACAAGAAATACAAAAACAATTAACAACTTGTCCATTTATTAATATAACCTATGTCATAGTGTCTTCTCTGTTTCATCATCTAATAATTGTACCTGTAACATATATATAAAATAAAGTCAACTAAATGAATAGTTGGTGAGCTTTCACAGTTTCATATACATAAATAAAATCATGCAATTCCATGAACAAGTGTAAATGAGCAAGTAATGTCCTTTCCAAATGGGATTGTGAACCAGCGTACTCAGATAAACGCAAGTAAGGTCCTTTCCAGTTGGGATTGTGCACCAACGTACTTGGATAATGAAACCATTTTCCACTCATAACAACAAATGTATTGAGTACAAAGGCGGGCGTATGATCATACTATCTTGAAGTAATACATGAGCAAGTAATTTGTAGCAAGTAACAAGTAAACACACAAGTCCATGTAGCGAATTATAGTTTGTAAATAATGGATAAACGAAATTGAATTGCTGATAGGATATATATGCTACCCCCAAAATAGTTAAAAAGGGTAAAAAGGGGGTGTGAGAAACTCACCTTGATATTGAATACAAACTTGAAATTAAACCGAAAGTACGCAAATGAAATCGAAGAAATTGAACGTCACGAACTAGAATTAAAAGCATAAAAATTAATAATAACTGACGACTTATAAAATGTCGATATTCATACAAGAACTATAAGTATTTTCTAAGCGATTCCTAGAATCCTTAGTATCCAAACAATCCCACGGATTATTAAAAGTTTGACCAAAGTTTGACTTTCATTGACTTTTGACCAAAAGGTCCATGTTGTTGACTGTTGACTAAAAATCTTGAACGTTGACCAAAATGTTGACCGTTGACCAAAATATTGACCGTTGACCCGTTGTTGGCTTTTGACCAATTATCTAGACTTTAAATAATCATAAGATATTCTTAGTCGCAACCTAACAATCGATCATGTAATTTGCAGTTAATCATTTTTCATGCAACCCTATGACTAAGTCACACTTTTACCAATTTCATTTCTCATAAGTAAGACCAAGCATTTAGTCAAATAATTTCAAGTTTACTAATAAAGTCAAATTCCAATATAACACAACAATCTTTGCACAAACTACAACTATTTTTACCAAACAACATGCTGGATAAATTTGGGCAGGTTTTAAGTCACCAAAACCTATTTTTCTAACCAGTAAAAACATGAAAGTAATTTACCAAATAATTCCCATAGATACTTTCAAGTATTAGGAACAAAATAAAAGTTTCTTGTAATATTTCAACACTCACAAACATCATGAAAATTCATACACTACAGAAATCTATTTTCAGCTGCCTTATCAGCACAACAGAATTTAAATATTTACCAAATATTCCATATGTCCAATTGATGCACGACCAATTGTATTGGATTCCTAATTCAATTTATAACATTCCAGAAGTGGAATAAAACCCATATCTATTTTCAAACTCAAGTTATACAATTTACAACATAGCTCAGAAAATGTTTTCTATCAATCAGGAATGCAAGCCGATTTTGTAAATTAATAAAATCTAGTCAAAAAAAGTCCAAAAATTATGATTCTTGACTTTTTGAAAACTAAATTCAATGTACTTAATCATAGTATCAAAAATAAATCAGAAACACCAACGTATCATTAAGTTACACAATCTACAATCTAAAACACAGAATCTGTCAACAAGATTCAAACCAAAAGTCATAAAAATCATGATTCTTATATCCTTATGATCTTTAATCATCAAGGAACCACTTTTTTATAACCAAATCTCATGTATTTCATTATTTTTCTGATTTATAAAATAATATTTGTGTACAAAAGGTTTCCATATTTTCTTTTATAACAAGACACACAATTTCTTTTAAAACCATCAACTTGATCATCTTTTTATTTCTTATGATTACATGTGTTTGGATACTCAATCCCACAATCCCAAATCAAAGAAACATAAACAAAATATATATTAACCATGCTTACTTACTTGCTTGATCAATGCTATATCACTATTTGTTCCAAGAATCACCCAACTTGATTATGATATTTTGAGAGTCTTTTAGAAAAATAAAATGTATGTGTGTGTGATGTGATATGGACGGCCAAAAGAAACAAAGAAAAGTTATAACCTTAATTGTTATTTACTTATCATTAAAACAATCATTAAGACATAATTAATTTTATTAAACTTTCGGTCATGTTAGTTTTTATTACAAGTGACATGTTACATCCTATTATAAACATTTTCTAGTAACATTTTCTGAAAATGCCGTGTGTCACATCGAGGATTAGAAATGTTGAATGTTAATTTTATTATGGACTTGGATATTATAATATGTTTTTATACATATATTTATAAATAAAAACAGAAAATTTAAAACAGGTCGGATTTCCGGGTTTGAAAAGTAAAGAATGTTACAGGACTTACAACTTTCGGAAATTACGTCCCGAAATTAAAATAAAAATAAAATTTTAAAAGAGAACAACTAATATACGAAGTTGTTAGAAGTTTAAACAATTTTTTATATACATAATAAAAAAAATAGAATATCGCCGATCTTTTAATGACCCAAGAGAACGCCACAAATAGAAAATATGACAAGGACACTTATATATAGGATGTACCAGCGGCGTATCGACCATGCTCTTATCATATTGTGTTTGTCCCATTCCCCAAAATCATTTCAAGTTCCGAGTTATTTCACACAACTAGACTTATTATATTTTCCATGCAAGGATTTTGATAATTATGTGTTGACCCATAATTACCTCTATCTTCGGATGGTTCATATAATTTACCCATATTGTTTGGTTTTAAGACATATACCTTAGATATATAAATAAAATTCGCATATATAACGTTAAAAATAAAAAATAATGAATTAAAAGGGTAAAACATTACAAAATACATTGTTATACCATTCAGGCCAAGGATAACGTGAAAACACTAAGTTAAATAAATGAAATCATCGTAGTCTGAACAAAGTAAACGATGTTGAAAATAAAATAAAAGAGGTAATGAAATTAAGGAATGAAAACACTTGAATTATGAACATCGTTAGATGTATAGAAATAATGGGGTTGAGAATAACATGATAAGTAAACGTAGCATTTAACCAACGAAATATGAGCATGTAATTTGTTAACGCATTGGGTTCGAGAATAGTTTAAATGAACGAAAATTTTAAGTATCAAAATTTCATGATGTTTAAAAAAATGAAAATCTCAAATAGAACATTGACGTGACCAATGGCAGCGTTGAGATGAATAAACAATTATATCTTACAAACATGTAAATTGATAACTTGAAATGAAATGGATAAACAAAAATTTTAATATTAACATATTGAAATCGATTAAGTTTGTGAAAAGAAAAATTTTCAATAGTAACCTTGGTTTATCAAAGTAAACAATTGAAATTTCGAAATCAAAATAAAGCATTTGTTCCAGACTGATGAAATCATGAACAACAAAATGGTTTAATTAAAACATCGAGTGAAAGAGAGGTACACGGATAAACAAAACAATTTGTGTAAAAATATAAACTCGGCATGTACATGGGGCACAGTCCCGGTTCTAAGTAAACGAATTCGTTTGGAGAGAACCGGTCACTGATAGTAAAATGTAGAAATAAAATGAAAATACGGTTTCTATTAGGTAACTATGTACACATACATGTTCATAGTCCCAATTTCCACTTCACAGAAATTGGTCATAGATCACATAATTCGAAATAAAAAACGTAAACATATTTAATAAAGCGAATAAGAATAATGTACGAATTTACGTTTTGTAAAATACAAACGAATATGGATCAAAGATCAATGAACAATCAAAATAAACTTCGTAAACAATATTCTAAAGACGTGGATGTAAAATCACACTGTGTACGTCCAAAAAAATACGTGAAGAATAAGTTAAAGAAAAGAAAATGTAGCTTGTGACGCTTGTCTTCTCAAGTGTCAGTTTATTTGGGGTAGGAGAGGTTGACATGGGAGGTGAGGCTATGATTTCTTAGCCGAAACTCATTGGCGTTAACTAAGGGGAAAGAAAGGAAAGGATACAACATATATTTTAATTTACAAAAATCGGTTATAAATCGTGTTGCTTTTTTTTATCTCATGATAAATAAAATTTATTCTATTTTACTTAAGCAAAAAGTTTTTTTTAGCTATCGCAAAGACTTGCAATTTTATGAAAATATTAATTGTAAAAGCAGATGTTTTATTTTGGCCCGCGACATAGGAAAAGAAATAATAATGATAATTGTCAGATTAGTTGACTTGTTGAATGAAAAATAGTTTGAACGGGCTCAAAACTTGTTTGGAGCAAATATTTTACTTTAAATATTATTTGAAAGAATAATTACATTATTATTAGTGGTGACGATAATACTAGTAATAATAATATTACTAATCAGAATAATACTAAAAATTTTAATAATAATAATATTGATAATTCCCGTGATAATAAAATTATGTTGACGGTTATTGTACTAATAACAATAGTAGTAATAATATTAGTAGTGATATTAATGTTAATAACTTTAATAATGATAATAATAATAATAATAATAACATTAATAATAATAACAATGGAGATAATAAATTCTTTTGAAAGAAAAATCCATTTGACTGAAAGTAAAAATAACTGAGGATTTGGGATTAGGCGCGGGGTGTTAGTAAAAGAAATAAGGTATGCAGAAGAAAATAGAGACGAATTTGATGAGTTTGTAAAATCTATGTATTGAAATCGAGAAATCGAATAGAATAGACAATGGATGCGGGGTAAAAGTATTGCATGGAGGAAACAAGTTAGGCCTTCCAAGTATGGCGGGTATGATAGGGTCACCATGATGATAGTAGGCTTAAAGCATGTGGTTAAACATATGATTGAGACAAATGGTTAGGTACAGGTCTTGCAGACGGGTGAGCGGCGTTGAGTTTGGGTAGGTTTTGGCATTAAGTGGTAATTGAATTTACCACAAATAGAAGTACATCAACGTTTCAGGGAAGTAAAGTGGTGAGAATTACACATACTATACAAAAGGGTGTGTTTCTGTGCGAGAATTTTCGGTTGGGTTTGGTTTGAGTTTCCAAGAATTGTGTTGGTTCTGAATTTGAATTTACTATAGCGATGAAGGTGGGTGTGGTGAAACATGGGGTGATCAGGATCGCGGAGGCCATTTGCTTGATAACTTGGATTGTCATTTTGCGAGTTGAGTGTGACAATTAGGAAAACAAGATGGGGTGATACGAAACGTGAAGAATTTGCGGTACTCGGGGCGTAAGTATGAAAACGAATAATAGATACGTTAATGAAAACAAGTAAAGAAAAGAAATCACATGAAACAAATTTGAAATCGAAATTGGAATTCCCATGAAACGTCATGAGTTTTCACCTTTCAATAAACGAAAACCTCATAAATTATTGAATAATCATATGGAAAAAGTATTAAACTTAACAACAAATAGTGACCGAATTGAAAATCGAGTGTTCATGAACATGACTTTTCTATTTTTTTTTCAATTCTAAAACACAATAGTAAACGAATATAGTAATAGGGTAATCGAATTTAAATTTGACCATTCATGTATCACCATGACTTTTTGAATTTTCAATTCTAAAACTTAGTAGTAAATGAATAAATTAACATAGTAATCAAATCGAAATTTGTGTATCACCATAACTTTTTGAACTTTAAATTCTAAAACATAATAGTAAAAAAAAAATAAAAATAATCGTTTGAAATTCTGTTATTACTTCTCGAACTTTTTAAATTTTAAGCTGTAAATGAATATATAAATAAAGAAAACGTGTCACAAAATTTTTAAACTTAACTGTTCTCGTATAAAATGCGTAATCGAACCAAAAGTTGGGTATTTGAGTACATACTTCTAGTTAAAACATATTGTAAAAAATAGAGGAGTGCAACCATATTCTTTTCACAAAGAGAACATGGTTACATTTGAAAACTTAAAGTTGTGATTCATATGGCGTTGAAAGTGGATGCTTTGCCTTAATAGAGTTCATGCTTTTTCCTAACTCTCCAAGTAAGCAACCGGGTCCCGCGTCTGATTGGGATTTAAACGCATTGCTTATCCTTAGGTTTCAATAACCTTGGTGTCAAGAGTTTCAGAAAACAGGCACGTCCCCCTTACAGTTTACTTCATACCCGCCATAACGAACCATCTTTAAGAGGAAGAAATATCAGGCAACAAAAAATCAAAAATCTGGTTATTGAAATTGAAAATCTTTGCGTTAGGCATAAGCCTTGGACTTGTGTGTGCTTGTGTAATTGAAGTAATTGAATCATCAGTATAATAGTATTTGTGTACATGAGGCATAAACAAATCAATAATAACCAAATAATGTGCATTGAACAATCAAATTAGGCTTACATAATTTCTAATCATGCAACCTAAACAATTAAGCAAATAAACTATAACCTATTAGAACACTACGTCTAATGTCATATCTTATAGTGACGACTCTGATACCAATCTGTGACGTACAGATTGCTCAAAACACATGTGACACTATTAAGTGATGATATTATCATTTATTAATTTAAACATCAAGTACACAAGTTTGTAACAAGAAATACAAAGAAAATACAAGAACAATTAACAACTTGTCCATTTATTAATATAACCTAAGTCCTAATGTCTTCTCCGTATCATTATCTAATAATTGTACCTGTAACATATATATAAAATAAAGTCAACTAGATGAATAGTTGGTGAGCTTTCACAGTTTGATATACATAAATAAAAATTATACAATTCCATAAACAAGTGTAAATGAGCAAGTAATGTCCTTTCCAACAAGGATTGTGCACCAGTGTACTCAGATAAGCGCAAGTAAGGTCCTTTCCAGTTGGGATTATGCACCAACGTACTCGGATAATGAGGCCCTTTTCCACTCATAACAATAAATGTATTGAGAGCCAAGGGGGCGTATGATCATACTATCTTGAAGTAATCCATAAGCAAGTAATCTGTAGAAAGTAACAAGTAAACACACAAGTCCATGTAGCGAATTGTAGTTTGTAAATAATGAATAAATGAAATTGAATTGTTGATAGGATATATATGCTACCCCAAAATAGTTTAAAAGGGTAAAAAAGGGGGTGTGAGAAACTCACCTTGATGTTGAATACAAACTTGAAATAAAACCGAAAGTACGCAAATGAAATCGAAGCAATTGAACGTCACGAACTAGAACTAAAAGCATAAAAATTAATATTAACTGACGACTTATAAAATCTAGATATTCATACAAGCACTATAAGTATTTTCTAAGCGATTCCTAGAATCCTTAGTATCCAAACAATCCCACGGATTATTAATATTTTGACCAAAAGGTCCATGTTGTTGACCGTTGACTAAAAATATTGAGCATTGACCAAAATATTGACCGTTGACCCTAAATGTTGACCGACGACACACCCGTTGGTGGCTTTTGACCAATTACCAAACAACATGCTGGATAAATTTGGGCATGTTTTAAGTCACAAAAACCTATTTTTCTAACCAGTAAAAACATGAAAATAATTTACCAAATAATTAGCACAGATACTTTCAAGTATTAGGAAAAACATAAAAGTTTCTTGTAATATTTCAACACTCACAAACATCATGAAAATTCATACACTACAGAAACCTATTTTCAGCTACCTTATCAGCACAACAGAATGTAAATATTTGCTAAAAATTCCATATATGTCCAATTGATGCAAGACCAATTGGATTGGATTCCTAATTCAATTTTTAACATTCCAGAAGTAGAATAACACCCATATCTATTTTCAATCTCAAGATATACAATTTACAACATAGCTCAGAAAATTTCTCTTTCAATCAGGTCTACAACCCGATTTTGTTAATTAATAAAATCTAGTAAAAAAAGTCCAAAAATTATGATTTTTGACTTTTTGAAAACTAGATTCAAATTACTTAATTATAGTTTCACAAATAAATTAGAAACGCCAACGTATCATTAAGTTACACAATCTACAATCTAAAACACATAATCTGTCAACTAGAAGATTCAAACCAAAAGTCATAAAAATCATGATTCTTATATCCTTATGATCTTTAATCATCAAGGAACCATTTTTTTTATAACCAAATCTTATGTATTTCATTATTTTTCTGATTTATAAAATAATATTTGTGTACAAAAGGTTTCCATATTTTCTTTTATGACAAGACACAAAATTTCTTTTAAAACCATCAACGTGATCATCTTTTTATTTCTTATGATTTCATGTGTTTGGATACTCAATCCCACAATCCCAAATCAAAGAAACATAAATAAAATATATATTAACTATGCTTACTTACTTGCTTGATCAATGCTATATCACTATTTGTTCCAAGAATCACCCAACTTGATTATGATATTTTGAGAGTGTTTTAGAAAAATAAAATGTAAGTGTGTGTGATGTGATATGGACGGCTAAAAGAAAGAAAAAGAAAAGTTATAACCTTAATTGTTATTTACTCATCATTAACACAATCATTAAGACATAATTAATTTTATTAAACTTTAGGTCATGTTAGTTTTTATTACATGTGACATGTTACATCCTATTATAAAAATTTTATAGTAACAATATGTTGTGTACTAGTCTTTTTGTTACTTGTCATGTAATATATCATAGGTTATGTTAATATAATTATTCACTTCTCCTACAACATATAAGTATACAACAACTAATCTTGTAGCATGTAACACAATTTCACCAACCACATATAATATATGTAACATATCTTGTGTGACAAATTTATTATAACCTATCATATATTATAACATGTGTGACAAGTTTAGTATTCTAGTTATCAATAACTAGTTACTCTCACTTAGGTCACCAACGACACCACTGACTTAATATATGCATACGTGACACTATATGCACGGGAGTTCATTAAATTAGTTAACAGAACTAATTGGGTTTACTGACACAGTCAACAGGTTTTAACTGAAAATGCCGGGTGTCACATCGGGGATTAGAAATGTTGAATGTATATTTTATTATGGACTTGGATATTATAATATGTTTTTATACATATATTTATAAAGATTTAAGTTTCATTTTAGTGTCTGTGGTTTGTCCAATTATGCAACTTTAGTACCATTTTTGAATTTATTGCAAATGACTACTTCAGTTTTCTAAAACTTGCAATTTTAGTACTTTTTCCTAACACCGTTTATTTTTGTCCGTTAAATCAGGGGTAATTTCGTAATTTCATTATTTTTTAATTTTCTTTTAATTAAATTCTCCATTTGCAATTTCATAACCACGCATCTCTCTGCTCTCTTCCCATTTACTCCTTTATTATACTCTTTCTTTCTTTCTCTTACACCACCATAACACAACACAATAGATTATCTTCTTATGTTCTTCATCTCTCTTTAACAACCACCATAACCATTGTAAACAGCAAAAAAAAATTTGATTTTATGTATGATATAAAACGATTTACTCTCATCTATGGCACGACCCTTACGGTCAACCACCATTGCTATCCATTGACCATCGCCGGCTAACCACCACCGATTAATCACCACTGCACCACGCCACGCAACACCATTAGTTAACCACCATAAAACCATGCCACCAATACAACCATCGCCGACACCACTACAACCGCCATCTCAAAAGGTAAATCTGATACAACCAAACTCGACCACCACCACACCCCTTTCTGGCGTCTTCCTTCCCCCGTTTCTCCTATGTGCATATTTGAAAGAACCAAATTAGGGGTTTGACTTTTGAGTCTTTTCAAACATGGAGATTCAAATTCAATGACATTAGGGGTTTTTCTATGTTAATGAAAGTGCATCTGGTTATGTTAGGTCTGAGAACACAAATTGGATTTTAAGATTACGGGGTTTGGTGGATCTAAATCCACTGTTTAGGAATGTTGTTGGTGATTAAATAAAAAGGAAAAGTGGAAAACAGAAATTTTAATAAAGAGGGAGTGTGATTAAAGGATATGAGAAAACAAAATAAAATAAATGAAATTACTAGTTTACCCCTGTCTTAACGGATAAAATAGACGGGATTAGAAAAAAGTACTAAACTTGCAAGTTTTAGAAAACTGAAGTAGTCATTTGCAATAAATTCAAAAATGGTACTAAAGTTGCGTAATTGGACAAAACACAGGTACTAAAATGACACTTAACTCTATTTATAAATAAAAACATAAAATTTAAAACGGGTTGGATTTTTGGGTTTGAAAGGTAACGAAGGTTACAATTTGTGGCCAAGAATCTAACTCATACTAGTATGGTTCAAGAAGATCTTGTACAAATTGATGTTGATGATTTGGAAGATATGAAAATGAAATGGCAGGCTGTAATGCTAGCTGGGAGGAGTAAAAGGATGTATAATAGAATTGGTAGGTCATTGGTTTTTGGACCAAATGATAGAATTGGATTTGACAAATCCAAGGATATATGGTACAACTGCCAATTACCAGGTCATTTTGCAAGAGAATGTAATCATCCAAGGCAATTCCAGAACAACAATCAACAAAGATATCAGTTTCAATATCAAAATCAGAATCAAGGTTAACAGACGTACTTCAACAAAAACAACAACTTTCAGCAGCAAAATCATCAACAAGTGATCCCACAACAACATCATTTTTAGAGAAACCAACAAGTCCCTCCACATGCTTCTGCAAATCAAAATAAAAACAATGCCAATCAGCCAAGAAATCATGGAAATGTTGCTTTAGCTCAACCATATCAAGATGGTGTATCAGACTGGAGTAACCTTTCTTAAGAAATAGAGAAGGCAAATGTAGCTTTTATAGCAAAGATTGAAAATGAAGCTTAGTCCTCTTCATCTCAGGTACATTCAAAACCCACAAATCTTGAATTACTTGATATGAATGATTCTTTGAGAAAAACAATTGGTAATTTTCAAACTGAATGTATTAAGAAACAAAGCATGATAATTGAGTATGAAAGGAGTGAGTTGATATATGAGAAGCAAATTAAAAGTTTAGAACATGAGTGTATGGCCAGTTACAACCTTCAGTTAAGATACACTACTAAAATTGAAGAACTAAAGAAAATGTATCTTGTTGAGAGAGAGTAAAGAATACTCAACTTCAATTTGAAGTGGATTTTCTAAAGAATTTGGTGTCAACTGGAAATATTTGTGGTAAGTTGAAAAAAATCCCGGAAGAGGATAAGTATAAAGTTGTTCCTCCAACTTTTAATGATTAATACTCATTGAAAGTGGATAAGGAAAACAAAAATGCCTACCTTGATCATTTCAGAGGTGTATTTGAGGATAGAAAAGAGTTTGTTGAAAAGTACAAGTTGGTTGAAGTTGATGGAAATGGAGAATTTGTGCTGAAGTCTAAAGAAAGAAAAGTCGGAAATTCTGTTAGATAAAAGTGTCTTTAGATGATAGAGACTGTGAGTTGCTAAATAGAGATGATCTAAGTGACTCAAGTGATAAAGTTTCAAGCTGTGAAAGCTCAAAGGAAGAGGAGAGGAGTGAACAATATTCAAAAGAAACGATCTCTTTACTACCCAAGATCACACCCAAAATGAGGAAGCATCATGAACAAATAAGAAGGGAATACAAATCATTTGATCTATGTGGTGGATCAAAGGAAAAGAGTAACATTGGAAGATCAACTTACAAAGTGCCACAAAGAAGGGAAAGTGTCAAAAGAAACAAGAAAGTTGAAGAAACCATGTAGAATGATGATCTATTTCTTCTTGTCTATCCAGTTTTCTCTAATCAAGAATTGTTTGATGTTGGAGAAGTGGAAAGCATGGATGACTACCTTAGAAGATGGTCAAGATACAAAAGTGATAAAGAGGATATTCCAATCAAATTGGAAGAAATCAAATTTGTGAAAATCACTGTGTCAAGGGAAGAGACAAAGATTGAACAATTTCTGCCTTTTGCAATCAACTTCAATACTCTAATCACACATTAGAAGAGTATTGGTTTTGATCCACCCAGACCCATTGAAAAATATAAAATGGGAAGCACATGTGACAAATTCAAAGTTCAAGTTTGGTGCAAGATTTGTGATGTCTATGGTCATCACACTGACTCATGTCAGGAAAGGTTCACTCCTGAACCATTTCAGCTTCCTGGCAACATATAGTTTGGACAAGATTTTGCATTTTACAAGAGAAGGTATAATGATTTTCAATTGTGCTTCAGATCTTGGTTTCCACAAGAATCCATTTGGTTCAAAACCATTTTTCAGCATAAACTTCTCATCACCATTAAGTGCATTCGATTTATTTTTGGTGAGAAGTTTCTTCACAGTCTTTCCTTTCTTTTCACAAACTATTGACTTATTAGAGTCAACAAATTATAAGAAAAGAGAATTTGTCATTGAAGAATGCATAAGCATAGTCCCTTATGCTGGTTACTTGTCTAAATCTGGCTATGAATCTGATGATTCATGTGAACTTGTTTATGAAGATCCAAAGCCAAATGCAAAAAATGTTAATATTGTTGATGATTTGCAAGCTGAATCAGCTTGTATTTCATCAGTTAATTGATTCATTTTTCTTTAATATGTGGAGGAACAGTCGACCCAAATGAATGATGTATGGTACTTAGACAGTGGATGTTCCAGGCACATAACTTGTGACAAGAGGTAATTAGTCAACTATGAAGAAAAATTTGAAGGACCGGTGGCATTTGGGAGTGATGAAAATGGAGGGAAAATTGTAGGCTAAGGCGTTCTCACAAATGGCAAAGTATCTTTTGATAATGTGTTCTATGTGGAAGAATTGCAATATAATCTTTTGAGCATCTCACAAATGTGTGATAAAGGTTATAAGGTTGGATTTGATAATTCAAACTATTTCATCTCAAACATGAATTTGTAATTCCTCCTGATATGATTATGATGGTTGCTCCTAGAAATGGAAACTTTTATGAATTAAGAATGAAAGTTTCTATTTCAGGAGGAGGTAACTGCTTTGTTTCCAAAGCCAATGAGAATGAAACTTAAATTTGGCGTATAAAGCTTTGTCATGTTAATATGAAGAATATGAATAAACTTGTTAAAGGTGAACATGTCATTGGTTTACCCTCAAGGGAATTCAAATTGGATGACAGTGCATTTCTTGTAAGAAGGGAAAGCACCACAAATCATCTCACAAAACAAAATTCATGAACTCTATTGATCAAATCTTGAAATGCTTCACATGGATCTCTTTGGTCCTGTGAGTGTTTCTAGTATTGGAAAGAAAATATATTTTTTGGTGATTATAGATGATTTTTCAAGATATACTTGGGTTTACTTTCTAAACTCAAAGGATGAAGCTGCTGAGTTAATTAAGAGTTGTGTAACAAAGATGGGGAATCGATTGGATTTATGGAAAGTAATGAGAAGTGATAATGGGACTGAGTTTAAGAATGAGGCAATGGATGAATTTTGTAAAAACCAAAGGAATACTTAAACAATTCAGTGCCCATAGAACTCCTGAACAAAATGGAGTTGCAGAAAGAAGAAACAGAACATTAATTTTAGCTGCAAGAACCATGATAGCAGATGCTTATGTGCCTGTAACATTTTGGGAAGAAGCTATAAACACTGTTTGTTATGTTCAAAACAGAGTCCTTCTTAACAAAAGTCAACACAAAACTCTTTATGAGATTTTGTTCAAAATAAAACCCTACAACAAGTTTCTCAAGCCTTTTGGATGCAAGTGCTCCTTATTGAATACGACTATTTAAACAAGTTTTAGTCTAAATCCTTAGATTGTTTCTTTGTTGGATATTCAACACATTTAAAAGCCTACATAGTCTATGTTAAAGACCATTTAAGTGTAACTAAATCTTCATATGTGGTCTTTAATGTAAATCAATTCAACACTGTTGATGGGGCAACATGGCTATTTGATCTAGAGAAGTTAATCAAATCCTTCAAGCTTTACCCTGAGGATTTTGATAATTCTTTTTATAGGACAAGTGTCCTTGAAGAAACTTCATAAAAGAATGTTGATTTGGACAAATTAGTCTAAGGTTGCTAATAAGAACACTGAGTATTCCTTCACTAAGAAGGCAACCGATGATGAATCTGAAGAAAAAGAAGAAGATGGACAAAATGACAATCTTGATCAGCCACAAGATCAAGAAATTCTTTTCATGAATGACATACAACTTGATGACCAACAAGATCAAGATAAACAAGTTGATAGATAGTTAACTTTTGAAACTCTTTTTCAAACTTTGAACATTAGAAGTGATCTTGCTTCAACATCACAACAGAATGCTGAAGAAGATGCTGATGTGAACCAAACAACATCAGATTTAGTCATTGAAGAACCTGATATTTATTATTCAAATCTTGATTCTACAATTTCTTCAGATCAAATTGTTCAAACTTCCTTTGTAGAAAGAAATCATCATGTTGAAAACATCATTGGGAATATTAATGAAAGAGTTACAAGAAGTGCATCTGAATCTGCAAACATTTGTTTATACTCTTGCTTCCTATCCCATATTGAACCTAAGAACATTGTTCAAGCCTTAAAAGACAATAGTTGGGTGGAAGCAATGAAAGGGGATTTGGTTCAATTTAGAAATCTGCAAGTTTGGGAACATGTAGATAAGAGAAGAGTAAAGTTTGAAATAGGCACCAAATGGGTTTTCAGAAATAAAAAGGATGAAAGGGGGATTATAATGAAGAAGAAAGGAAGACTAGTTACACTAGGATGCTTACAAGAAAAAGAAATAGACTTTGAAGAAGTATTTTCTCTAGTAGCAAGGCTTGAGGCAATCAAAATCTTTCTAGCCTATGTCGCCTCCAAGAACATCATAGTATTTCAATTGGTTGTCTAATGTGCTTTCTTAAATGGAAAAATAGAAGAGGAGGTGTATGTCACTCAACTTCCAGTTTTTGAGGATTCTGGGTGTCCTAATAGAGTGTATAAAATAAACAAGGATCTATATGGACTACATCAAGCTCCAAGAGCTTGGTATGATGAGCTGTCAAATCACCTACTTGTGAATGGTCTTCACAGGGGAGCCACTGATAAGACCCTCTTCTACAAGAAAAGAGGAAGAGATTTACTTCTGGTTCAAGTTTATGTTCATGATATCATCTTTAGATCTACAAATGAGCATATGTGTTTTGAGTTTGAAGAAGTGATGAAATTTAAGTATTGCATGAGTCTAACACCCTGGCTAAAGCGGAATACGCCCGGGTGTGACATACAGATTGTTCAAAACACATGTGACACTATAAAGCGACAATAATATTATTAATTCATTCAATTCTCAAGTACACAAGTTGATCAAATGAACAAATACAAAGGAAATAAATAAACAGCTTAGTTTATTATTTTAATTTCCTAACTTCTAGTATCTTCGTCATTTCATCCTCTAATGAAGGCACCTGTAGCATATATAAAATAAAGTCAACTAATTGAATAGTTAGTGAGTTCACACAAGTTTGATACAAGTACATAAAAATCATACAATTCCATGAAACTTAGTGTAGTAATAGCATAAGCAATGTCTTTTCCATTTAGTAACAACCAAATGTACTCGGATTGGGGGTCCTTATTCTACTTATAGCATCGAGGTTCTGAGTGCAAATGGGGTCGTATGATCATACTTAATGAGGAAACCATGGCACGTAATCTTTGAGCAGTTAAGCAATTAAACACACAAGTTCATGTAACAAATTGTAGTTTGTAAATAATGAATAAACGAAATTGTAATGTTGATAGGATATATATATGAAACCCCAAAAATAGTTAAAAAGGGTAAAGGGGGGTGTGAGAAACTCACCTTTGAAATTGGAAAGACAACTTGGAAACAAAACGGGAAGCGTGATCTATGAAACCAAAAGTTCAAATCTCACCAGCTAAAATAATAATAACACGAGAATTACTAACTAATTAATGAAAATAGCATGTCGGTTTTTAAAGTTTATATATATTATTGTTTGTATATATACTTTTACACATTTTAATGTATTTTAGAATTTAAGTCTAACGGATTTAAACAATTTGTTATTATAATATTACTTATAAGTTGATTATTAAATTTGAATATATTAATGTTTAAGGGATTTTAGTGTTACCGGTATAATAGTATAACGGTTGACGGTTAAGAATTTATAAAGTTACAACGATATTATACTATATATATATTACGAGTTTTAACAAATGGTTCGGGTTTGTAAAGTTTGGTTTTTGGTTGTAAAGGAAAAAAAAACAATCCAAAACAGTTGTTATTTAACATAAAAATGATTTAATTTGATTTATAAAAGTATATATGATTTATTATAATTTATAAACATTATTTTAAAAAAAATATAAAAAGATGTTGCAGTGACCCGGGTTCGAACCAGGGTCTCCAGGACTACAACACACATACACAACCACTCGACCAAATATGTGTTGTTGTTAAAAGATGGACACGATAAATTATAAACACATTCTCGACTTCATCTTTTTCACCATAAACCCTATGATTAAATTTTCATGATTCCTTTGATTGATTTATATTAAGGGTTTTGTTAAACGCTTAAAAACAATGAGAATCCATATCATACTTATGTGATTTGGTTCCGAATTGATGGTAAACGAAGCTTGGCCGGAATCGTATGTGGATGAACAATTTTGGGGTTATGGATAGTTTGTTTTGTATAGATTTATGTTATAAGCAGAAGAAGCTTAGAGTCACATTTATAATTTCAATTTGACAGATTAGTGTATAATTCGAGTTATTACGATTTTGGTTAAAATCCAATCGGTTTGGATTAAGTACAGGTTAATTAGGTGTTAAATGTTTAGTATTAGTGGAGATGTAAATTTAGGAATATTTAATGTATAGAACGGAGTTTTTAAACGATGTTTGGGTTTCGCCGTGACTTCCCCATCGTTGCCGGCCGGTTTACTGGAAAACCGAAGAGGAGAAACTGGGTAGGGGGGGGGGAATGGGGGCTGGGCTGTTTATTATTTTTTAATTACAATTTAAACATATAGCCCTTCAACTATTAAAACCTTTATATTTTGTTTTAAACTTTATTTACCCCTTGAACCTTGAACTTTATAAATATACATAACTAGATTAAAACTTGGTATACTTTAATATCTTTAGATGGTTTGTGTTTTATGCTCGAATAGTTTTAAACGTGATTAATTTATAAACTTTTAAGGCTCGGAGATTCGTTAATTGAACAATTCAAAATGAATACGAACTTTAAATCATTGAAATTTATATAAATTGATACCTTCAAATACGAATATATTGAAACAACTAAACTGGTCGGTTAAACAAATACAAATACGAATATGAAAAATTAACAAATGTCACAGCATTCCCTACTTTTGAGAATTTCAACCCAAAATTAAGTAGAAGAATCTGTAACAAAAGGATGAGGACACTTTGTTCGCATTTGATCTTCTCGTCCCAAAGTGAATTCAGTGCCACACTTGGATTCCCAACGAACTTTTACCAAAGGTATACAGCTACATTAAGTTTCCTTGTCTTTGCGATCCATGATTTCCACCAGTTTCTCGACAAAGTACATTGTCTCATCGATGCGCACTTCGTAGAGCGGTATGTGGAGATTTCTCTTAGCAAGACATTTCTTCAGATTTGAAATATGAAACGTCAGATGGACGTTAGAAAGCTCTTGAGGAAGTTCGAGTGTGTAAGCAACACTACCAACACGTGCAAGAATCTTGAAAAGTCCAATGAAACGAGGATAGAGCTTGCATTTCTTGCCAAAACGAACAACACCTTTCCAAGGTGATACCTTGAGAAGGACACGGTCATCAACATTAAACTCAAGAGGTCGCCATCGGTTATCAGCGTAACACGTTTGACGGCTACGAGCGGTTAAGAGATTTTGTCAGATTTTAGAAATTAAATCAGTAGTGTCTTAAACAAGTTCTAGACAAGTGATTTTGGTTTCAACAATTTCATTCCAACATATAGGTGATCGACATTTACGACCATAAAGAGCTTGGAAAGGAGCCATACCAATACTCGAATTGTCTTCGAGTATTGGAAAGGAGCCATACCAATACTCTAGTTTCCACCGAAGTCCTGACAGATAACCTAATCATGTCTTCGAGCGTTTGAATCATGCGCTCAAATTGTCCATCGGTTTGAGGATGATAGGCGGTGCTAAGATCCAGTCGAGTTCCCAACGCAGTTTGAAGCGATGACCAAAAGTGAGAAGTAAAACGGCTATCACTATCGGAAATGATACGCAAAGGTATACCATGACGACAAATGATACGCTGAACATATATATGAGCGAGTTGATCAACCGAAACTTTTCGTTGATCGGAATGAAATGAGCTGATTTAGTCAAGCGGTCAACTATAACCCATATACCTTCGTGACGATTTTGAGTAGTAGGAAGCTTGAACACAAAATCCATAGAGATATCCTCCCATTTCCAAACAAGGAAATGTGGTTAAACGAGTAAACCAGAAGGTCTTTGATGCTCTCCGTTAACTTTAGCCCAAGTAAAGCCTTTTCCCACATATAGTGCGATGTCTTTCTTCATATCGGGCCACCAAAATGTGGAGCATAGATCAAAATACATCTTATCCGCACCAGGTTGAATGTAATATCGAGACTTATAAGCTACGTCCATGATGAATTTGCGAAGATCTTCATAATTAAGAACCCATAATCGATTGAGGTAACACAACAAACCATCACGCTTAGATTCAAGTTGATTCTCGGCACCACAGAACATTTCATCGTATATATTACCCTCGGTGACAGAGAAATGTTGGGCTTCAAAGATACGAAGTTGGAGATCGGTTTAACGATCCCGCTATGAAGCAAAATTGATTTCACATGGGTCTTTCGACTAAAGGCGTCGGCTACAACATTTGCTTTACCAGGGTGATAACGAATTTCGTAGTCGAAGTCGCTAAGTAGTTCGTCCCATCGTCGTTGCTGCATTTTTAGATCTTTTTGGTCGAAAATATGTTGAAGACTCTTGTGGTTGGTGAATACCAAACACTTAGTGCCATAGAGGTAATGTCTCAAAATTTTCAACGCGAATACAACGGAACCGAGTTCGAGATCATGCGTTGTATAATTCCTTTCATTAACCTTAAGTTGTCGTGAAGCATAAGCGATAACTTTACCTCGTTGAAAAAGGAAACAACCGAGGGGTTGATTAGAAGCAATCCAATAGACAACAAATACCTCATTGTCCACAGGAAGTGAAAGGATCGGTGCATCGCATAGCATGTGCTTAAGAGTTCAAAAGGCTTCATCTTGATTTGGCCCCATTTATAAGGTTTATCCTTATGAGTTAAAGCGGTTAGAGGCAAAGCGATCTTGGAAAAATTAAGAATGAAGCGACGATAGTAACCCTCAAGACCAAGAAATGAACGAACCTCGGTAGGAGTGGTTGGATTTTTCCAATCCTTAATGGCTTCGATTTTGGCCGGGTCAACGTGGATACCATTTTCGTTTACTATACGCCGTAAGAACGGAATTTCTTTCAAACATAACTCGCACATTGAGATCTTAGCATAAAGTTGTTCCTTCCTTAAGAGATCGAGGACGGGATATATGTTTCTCGTGCTCGGCTTTGGACTTGGATTAAATAAGAATGTCTTCAATAAAAACAATTACAAATTTATCTAAGTAAGGTTTTCATACGCAGTTCATGAGGTCCATAAACACTGCGGGTGCATTGGTTAGCCCAAAAGGCATAACCCTAAATTCATAATGCCCATAACGAGTCCGAAAAGTGGTTTGGGGTATGTCATCTTCATGCACGCGTAGTTGATGACAACCCGAACGAAGATCAATCTTTGAGAAACATGAAGCTCCTTGGAGTTGATCAAAAAAATTGTCAATATGAGGCAAAGTATAACAATTCTTAATTGTGAGCTTGTTGAGCTCGCGATAATCAATGCACAAATGGAAAGATCCATCTTTCTTCTTAACAAAAAGAATGGGTGCGCCCCAAGGTGATGAAATAGGGCGAATGAACTTTTTGTTCAAAACTTCTTGGAGCTGATTAGACAACCCTTGCATCTCATAGGGAGCAAGACGATAAGGAGCCCTAGCAATCCGGGTTGCACCAGGCACAAGATCGATTCGAAATTTATCCTCACTAATAGGAGGAAGACCAAAAACATCCTCGGGAAACACTTCAGGATACTCACAAACAACGGGAATGCCCTCAATTTTCCGTTCCTTTTTTTCCACCACATGAGCTACGAATGCTTCATACTTCTTACGCAAGTACGTTTGGGCTTGAAAAAAGTGATAAAATTTAGGCTCGAGGGAGAAGGCTTTTCACCATAGACACGAAGGATTTGACCATCGGCAAACGGAATGCGAATGAACTTCTCAAAGCAAGCAATTTCAGCATGATGAGCAGATAACCAATCCATGCCTACTATGATATCAAACCTTCCCAATTGCATAGGAATGAGATCGACTGAGAACTTAACTCCATTTAGATTTAACTTGAAATTTCGAATAACCGAGTCAATTGATACAGATTTACCATTAGCTACCTCAACAAAATACGAGTTTTTAAGCTTAGATCGAGGTTTAGAAAGTAAAGGCTATAATCAAAACTCACAAAGCTCATATCGGCAGCGACATCAAATAAAATGGTTGTAAAGTGGTAATTTACGAGAAATGTACCATTCACCATATCGCCGTTTTGCTGAGCTTGATTAGCGTTAATCATAAAAGCACGCCCATGATTTTCTTGAGGAGCTTGAGCAGCTTGAACGATTTAACTACCTTGTGGTGCAACGGGTGCATTGGCGGCAAGCGGCATTGGCGGGGTGATGACGTCGACAAATGTTGCAATACATATGGGGTCCGTTGTAGAGTTCTTGGGGGTGTTGATGCAAGGTTAGGTTGTGGTTGAGGTGAGGTTTGTTGAGTTAGCGCATAGTTCGTACGTTTTAGCTATGGTGGTGTGAGGAGAAGGCATGATTGGATGACTCGGGCATCGATTCTATGGACATGGTAGAGGGTTTATCAGCAGATTTCTTCGATCCCTTTAATGTCAAAGTCCCGACTTTAACACGATTATCAGTAAAAGTTGCAGCAAGGTTATTCGTGTCACCAAGTTCCTTGGGAGCACTACTCAAGACACTATCTTGAATTTGTCTCGGTAGTCCCCGAATGTACTTATCGATGGCATGCGAAGTTAGGGTAACAAGGTGAGGTACTAGCACACTGAGTTCATTGAAACTAGAAGTGTAAGCTGCGTGCTCACCACTCTCTTGTTTGAGGTTTCAAAACTCGGCTTCCAATTTCATGAGCTCATTTGGAGGGCAGAACTGCTTTGTCATTAGTTCTTTCAATTCATTCCATGGAACAGCCATGGCGGCTTCGGCACATCGAATTGACTTTTCCTTCAACCACCAGGTAAGTGCCCCTTTGTGACATCCGTGGCAAAACCGAGTACACCTTAGTATTTACAAACTCGAATAAACGTTTAACCGCTTATTGCGTAACGAACAAACAAATAACCAAACGGGTCTGGTTATGGTCCGGATATCCCAGGGTGCCATCTATAAGTGATATATGATCTACGCAAGCTAAAATATTAGTAATATGGCCTTAGTTCGATAGCAAACAAAACGAGGTACACTATATTCATTACGTAACAAGTAAATGATAAATCGGTTAATTCGTAGTGCTTAAACGAGTAACCGACCGATACTAATTATGACCCGTATACATACTGAGGGGTCATATACGAGTCATATATATGTTATAGAGGCTAACATGTTGATATTTAGGCCCCAGTACGTTTAAAACTCTTTGAACGAAAAAGGTTTCGTTTATCGATAAGCTATAAGCTTAAACGCAATCGTTAATATCAAAACAAGCATTGTAGCATCCGTTAAGCCGAAAAAGATTTATAAAACACTTATATGACATGTTCTAAGCAATCCGTGAAAATATTTTGGAATTTTACAACGAGTTAGTACGTTTTTCTTATTTTACAAAAATAAGCTGAAAAACACTCGTTTTTACGCTATTTCTTACACCCGAATTAATTTTCTCGCGAAAAACCGAACCCGAACTAAATTTGAAGTGGGCTTTTCATGTTTGGGCTTGTATGGTTAGATTAATGGGCCAAAACAGCCCATTAAGGGGTCTCCAAGCATTCCGATCGGACAGCCCCACCAAACATCACATTTGTTTTATATACCTAACTTACTCCTTAAGTCATTGTTATTCAATTTAATTCTCAAACATTTGAAGTCCAAAGCAGCTCCAACTTCTGCTCTAACAATTTTCCTTTAAAACTCTAGGTATCTTGATCATTTCCTTATTTTTAACTTGATTTTCATTAAGTATAATTAACATATAAACATGTTTTAGTTAGTTTTAAACATGTTTAACCATCCAAAAACCCTAAAAATCAAGTAAAACCATGTGTTGATGTTAAACATGTTTACAAACCAGGAACATATACTTTTTTGGTCAAAAACGCGGATTAGAACATGAATACAACGTTTTTACGGTTAGAAAGTTTGGTTTGAACCCAAAACCGAAACCCTAATTATCAAGGCTGTTACATGGATGATTTATGCTTGGTTTGATGTTATATGATATGTAGATATACTGAGTTTGCAACCCGAGACCCGGAAAGTCGTTTAAGCTAGCAAAATTCATCGAAAACCGACAAGGTAAACCCGTAACACTCGTTTAGGGGCTGTTTAGTATTAGGTTGTGACGTGCTTGTTGTTAGCTTGTGAAAACTTTCAGGGACATTAGGGATCATATAAATGAGTCCCTGTTCAAATTTGGTAATTTTTCGATAAACGGAGAATATTTGGTGAATTTATTTTCGTTTATGAGCGTTTATTTGGGAAAAATAGCTAAACATATTGAAAAATTATGAAACTTGGTTTTGGAGTTTAATATGTGATGGTAAGATCACTGGTAAAGTTTGGGAATCATTGGAAATGTCTAAGTATGGTTTATGCAATCATGGCTTAACCGAATTTTAACAGCCGAAAAACGCACAAAAAGGCATTTTGTCAAAAGAGTTAGGTTCTGGAAATTTTGCAGGGGCTATGTAATAACATTGAGGCCATTTGTAAAAATTATCGGATTTTTCGGAGGTCGTTTGATATAAACGGGCCATTTATTACACGATTATAACCTATTAAATGAATTTTTATAAATAAATAAATAATCATAAAATTTCTGAAAATATTTTTATAAAATTCTCCATGTCTTAATGTATTTTTACAAAAATTTACATAATTTATCTATAAGTACATATTTAGTTATGATTAATCAAAGATTTAAATTATAATTGTTTTAACGAAACCGGCAGTTTTGTGTTTAACGGACTGACTGGTATGTCAAAATGTCAAAAGTGGTCAAATATCATGTTTTTGAATGATATTGATAAAAACGAACTTTTTACGAGAATTCCGGAAAATTCGGGTGAATTATGCGCGTTTTGTATAATCAAACCCGTATGAAAACGGAAACAAACCTTGCGATCAAACCAGACACCGAAACCTTAAAATTCTTTCATAAATCAAATTATTTTATCAATCAATATATTTACTTAAGTTTTGTGTGATCTTACCTAATCCCGAAACGTATAAACGATCAACTGAGCTAGGCTCAGGAAACGGTGAAACTGAGCCAAATCCAGTTTTAAACATTTCATAGTATACAACGTCACAATCTAAGACTATGGTCATGTTCTGGGCTTAACAGCTATACCCAGATTATCTATACGGCCCGACTTAGCTTAAACACTGTACTAGTATTAACGATACGATACCGTTTATAGGAATCAGGCTATAAACGAGGCATCTGACTTACTGATACGTAATTTCTGTGCGAACTACGATAAGGTGAGTTTCATGACCCCACTCTTTAAACTATTTTACGAACTTTTGGGGTGGAAAGCATGGTTACACACGTTATCTATCTGAAAACGGTTCAGGATATAAAATATCTGAACATTTATATATGAAAAGTCCCTACAAACATAATGATTGACTACGTGCTGATGATAGATGATTATTATCGTTGATGGATAGATTGAACGGAGATAATACGAATTGCAAAACATAATGAAATTACACGTGACAACATGTTTATACAAACACATTATGTAATGTTAAACATAACAAATTTGGGAAACAACATGGTCTATAATGGTCATGGGGATAACGTGGTCTATGATATTTATGGGGCTATTGTGGGCGGAAGGGTGGCCACAATAGTAACAAACTAAAGTTGAGTATGGGCTATGAGCCAAGTACTGCTGCAACTTATAAACTAAAGTTGAGTATGGCCTATGAGCCAAGTTCTGCTGCAACTTACTAAACTAAAGTTGAGTATGGCCTATGAGCCAAGTTCTGCTGCAACTTATAAACTAAAGTTGAGTATGGCCAATGAGCCAAGTTCTGCTGCAACTTATTAAATGAACTAACTTGATTATGACATGAATGTTAAGAAAATAACGTGATTATGCGTATTGTGGGCGGATGGGGAGCTACAGTATTTGGTGATACGTGATAAATACTATATATGTATATGTGTCTATATACATGCTACGTGATTAGCCGTAGGAAATACTATGTGTAGAATATACTAATTATTTGCGTGTACACTATATAATGGTTGAGTTTATGTGGAACCGTTGTGGGAGGAAGGGGGTCCACAGTGGTTGGTTAAACACAGAAATTGGAAACAGGTAATACGAACAAACAACCACGATTTTACCGAAATTTCAAATTTATATTATAAATTTACATGTGTGCATATGCACACACAAGGATATGGCTGTACATATTTATACAAACGTAAACACATATTTTTACATACGCGCGTACATACAAACTATGACTGTGTGGTACGCAGAACTGATTTCGTTAAACTTATGAAACTCACCAACTATTCGTAGTTGACCTATTTTAACATGCTTTTCAGGTAATCAGATATGAGAAGTAATTTCCTGTGCGTTACGTGTCTGATTGGTGAATGATGTCATGGGCATTTGAGTTAGAAGTAAAGTAATTGAAGAACCGGTTTGATTGTATCACCTAGTTTGTAAAAGATGTTAGAACGATATAATATATTGTAAACTAGTTAGTAATGTTTCTTTATGAACAATGTATTTGATACCAGTTGTATCTGTTGCATTTCCGTTTTACGCTTCCGCAATTCGCTTAACGGGGTGTGACACCCTTTTTCAAAGACTTGTAGCAAAACGGGTTCGCCTTTCATCTGGACACTCAATGTGGAGGAATATGCTCTCCATCTCTTCGTACAACTGAAATAGAGTCGTGACACCTTTAGTCCCGTCAAAAAATGAGGGTTTAGTACTGGTGAAAGTCTTAAAAGAACAGTGAGACGCTTTAGGCTAGTTTGAAGAAGAGGTGATACTAGCAGAAATGTTCTGGTGAATTTGGGTCCACACATTGGGAATAGCTACGGATAGTTTTTTGGTGATCTGAGCAGTTAACTTGCGACTGGAGGTTTCGGAAGAACGACACTTGTTGAAACGGAGAGACATTCTGTGAACAATGATAATGAAAATCGTGAGACTCGGAGTAGGGTGTGGTATAAAAATCCTTATTAAAGTTTGTTTTAAAAGATATAAATAAATAATTACATAATTGAAAATAAAAATCATAACAAAAATATTAAATCTTATATGGAACTTTAGAGTTTTCGTGAACCACCATGAACTCTTATTTTCAAAAATCAAAGAAACTCGAAATCAAATCGAACCGAAAGCTGGCTATTCGTGTATCACCACGACTTGACAGACTTCCAGTTAAAACACATTGTAAACATTGATGGCCGGAGTCACACGTCACATGAACCACCAAGACTTGTGTGACATCCTTAGGAGTGCAACCATATTATTTTCACAAAGAGAACATGCTCACGTTTGAAAACTTAAAGTTGTGATTCATATGGCATTAAAAGTGGCATGCTTTGGCTAAATAGAGTTCATGCACTTTCCTAACTCTCCAGGTAGGATTTATGCGCATTGCTTATCCATTGGTTTCAATAACCTTGGTGTCAAGAGTTTCGGAAAACAAGCACGTCCCCTTACAATTAACTACATACCCGCCATATAGAACCATATTTAAGAAGAAGAAATATCTGGACACCACAATAAAAATCGATAACTGAATTTGTTTGAAAAATATTTGTTTTTTAAGCATAATCCTTGGACTTGTGTGTGCTTTATGTACATGAGGCGCAAATGAATTGACAATAAAATATTAAACAAGTGCATTGAACAATCACAAAAGGCCCACATGCCACACAATTAAGCGGCATACACCCTGTTATGACGTACAGATTGTTCAAAACACATGTGACACTATTAAGCGACTTAATTCATTCAAATCTCAAGTACACAAGTTGATCAAATAAACAAATACAAAGGAAATAAATAAAGCAAACATCTTCTTTGTTTATTATTTAAATTACCTAACTTATTATGAAGGAAACTGTATCATGTATATATATATATATATATATATATATATTTATATATATATAGTTGATGAGTTCACACAAGTTTGATACAAGTACATAAAAATCATACAATTCCATGAAACTTAGTGTAGTAATAGCGCAAGCATGTCTTTTCGATTTAGTAACAACCAAATGTACTCGGATCGGGGGGGTCCCTATTCCACTCATAACATCAAGGTCCTGAGTGCATAGGGGGCGTATGATCATACTTAATGAGGAAACCGTGGGCACGTAATTTTGAGCAGTTAAGCAAATAAACACACAAGTCCATGTAACGAATTGTAGTTTGTAAATAATGAACAAAAGAAATTGTAATGTTGATAGGATATATATGCAACCCCAAAATAGTTAAAAAGGATAAAGGGAGGTGTGAGAAACTCACCTTTGAAATTGGAAAGACAACTTGGAAACAAAACGGGAAGCGTGTTATATGAAACCAAAAGTTCGAATATAACTAGCAAAATAATAATAACACAAGAATTACTATATAATTAATGGAAATAGCATGTCGGTTTTTAAAGTTCATATATTGTTGTTTGTATATATACTTTTACACATTTTAACGTATTTTAGAATTTAACTCTAACGGATTTAAACAATTTTTTTTTATTATAATATTACTTATAAGTTGAATATTAAAGTTGAATATGATAATGTTTATGGGATTTTAGCATTACCAGTATATTTAAGTATAACGATTGACGGTTTAGAATTTATAAAGTTACAACGATATTATATTATAGTATATACATATTTATATATTTATTTTACGAGTTTTAACGGACGATTCGTGTTTGTAAAAGTTTGGTTTTTGGTTGTAAAGGAAAAAACAATCTAAAACAGTTGTTATTTAACTTAAAAATGATTTTATTTAATTTATAATGATTTATAAAAGTATATATGATTTATTATAATTAATAAACATGATTTTAAAAAAATGTAAAAATATGTTGCAGTGACTCGGGTTCGAACCCGTGTCTCCATGACCACAACACACATACAGAACCACTGGACCAAATCTGATTTGTTGTTAAAAGATGTAAACAATAAATTATAAACACATTCTCAACTTCATCTTCTTCACCATAAACCCTAGGATTCAAATCTCATAATCCATTCCATTTTTTATTGATTTATGTTGTGGGTTTTTTTTAAACGCTTAAAAACAATGAGAATCCATATCTTACTTACGTGATTTGGTGCTAGATTGATGGTAAATGGAGCTTGGCCGAAATCATATGTGGATGAACAGTTTAGGGGTTATGGACAGTTTGTTTTTATAGATTTATGTTATCAGCTGGTTTAGAAGAATCTTAGAGTCAAATTTATAGTTTCAATTTGATAGATTAGTTTTTAATTCGAGTTATTACAATTTTGGTTAAAATCCGATCGGTTGGGATTAAGTACGGGTTAATTAGGTGTTAAATAGTGAAATAAATCACAAAATAATGATTAGAATTTGTGGAGATGTCAGACTTCCCCGTCGTCATCACCCGATTTACCGGAAAACCGAGGAGGAGAAACGGGGGGGGGGGAGGGGGTTTGGACTGTTTATTATTTTTTTTATTACAATTTACTCATATAGCCCTTCAACTATTAAAACCTTTATGTTTTGTTTTCATACTTTATTTACCCCTTGAACCTTGAACTTTATAAATATACATAACTAGATTAAAACTTAGTATACTTTAATATCTTTAGATGGTTTACGTTTTATGCTCGAATAGTTTTAAAATTGATTAATTTATAAACTTTTAAGGTCGGAGATTCGTTAATTGAACAATACAAAATGAATACGAACTTTAAATCATTCAAAATTATATAAATTGATAACTTTCAAATACGAATATAATGAAACAACTAATTGGGTCGGTTTAACAAATACAAATACTAATATGAATATGAAAAATTGACAAATGTCACAATGATCTCAATGGGAGAAATGAATTTCTTTCTGCGATTGCAAGTTCAACAAAAGAAGGATGGTATATTCATTTTCTAATTAAAGTATGTGAAATACATTCTGAACAAGTTCAAATGTCAAGACTTGAAGACTGCTTCTACTCCAATGGAGACACATGAGTAGATGATAGCTGATGAAAACGGGGGGGGGGGGCTGTTGATAAACATGAATATAGAGCTAAGATTGGATCTTTGATGTACCAACTACTTCAAGACTTGATATTATGTTTGTTGTGTGTGTGTGAAAGATTCCAATCATGTCCAAAAGTGTCTGATATGACGGCTGTGACACCCGGGTAATTTCCCAATCCCATAAACCAAGTAACCAACCTAATTATTAGGAGATTGTGAATGTTATGCTCGCCATAATCAGCGCGGGCATATGTTATATGCGCCATGCGCGGATGCGATGCGCGCCATGCTAGGATCAGCGCGGGCATATGTTATATGCGCCATGCGCGGATGCGATGCGCGCCATGCTAGGATCAGCGCGGGCATATGTTATATGCGCCATGCGCACAGGTTTTGTGTTTTCATAACTTAATTTCATGTCGTTTGTCTAATGGGTTAGCCGCTCCGCTTGATGCTAAGGCGGGTGCATACCTCTTCAATAATCAAATCATTTGTGCGCGTGCGGAAAGGGAACTAACCTCCCCGCATGGCGGGAACATTGAGAGTTAGTTTGTCTGAAGCTCCAAGATGGAATTGACTTCAACATAACTGATCACTATGTTGAAATACCAAGACCTCATGGAGAATCTACAAATGAAACTCAACGTCCCTGACTACGAGAAGGTTACGCACCCACAACGTTCAAAGAAATGGCCTTCACGCAGAAGGCTATACGCGCAAGGCTACACGCACAAAACACTTAGTCTATTCTTCAGATGTAAGGGGATTACCCCCGCCCAGAAAGAACCAGTTGCATGTTTCAGAGATTTTTACCTTTTGACTGCACATTGACAACCGTACCAGGAAAAATATACTGTAACACGAAATGTCAGCTGTCAACCGCACCTACTCTCACCAACCACAGTCCTGCATGTACTGTCAAATCCATCAGAATCTTTATAACCACTCCCTAGGACCATCACCCCCATCCCCAAAATAAATAATAATAAACCCCACACCTTGTCATCATTACACCCAATATGATAAGATTTCAATCCCCTAAATCAAGGGATTGTGTTCCCTTGAATTTGCCTATAAATAAGTATCAATTCTTGAATAAAAATATCACACAAACACACTTCAAACTCCTCTCTTAAACCTGTAATTCTGCACTAACCATCTCCCGAGCATCCGTTTCCAGTTCCGTTTCCATCACTAGACTTCTAATTTCGAGGCTAACATCAGGAAACCCAAATCTCGTTTAATCTCTCTCTAAACCATCACTTAACAAGAATCACAGGTGAGTCTCACAGCCCCTATTTTCACTGTTTTTAAACTGTTTTCGGGGCAAGGGACACGTGTTTAAATTATGTTTTATCATGGTATATTTACAAGCAATGCAAACGATTATCTGTTCATGGTGTTTATCTTGGTTTTCAATGTGAGTGCGCAAGAACAAGAAAGTGATCACTTCGTCAATGGAACTCTAAGGGTAGGGACTACTGTGTTTGATCAACCCGCTCGTAGGGGTCACACCTCTTTGCATAGACGAGTGCCTAGTATGGTCATGGGGTAGTACTACTGGTTGTAAAGCCCGCTCGTAGGGGTCGCACCTCTTTGCATGGACGAGCGCCTAGTTTTCCAAGCACAACGTCCGCGCGTAACCCGCGGGACGGCTTTATCAAGCATATGTTTTAATGATGTTATCAGAAATATGTTTCAATATGGTTTTATCAAGGATATGATGCAATACGATTTATCAAGTCACCAAAACTTGTGAACTCACTCAGTTTATACTGATTCAAATGTTTTTACGTGTCTTTCAGGTGATAATTAGTAGCGCAAGGAGTCACACATAGAGCACTTCACGCAGAACATCTATAAAAATGGTTTTTGAAAGATTTTAGTTCTATCCCTTCCACACGCGTGGTTGTTCCCGCCGTGTAAGGGGATATGGCGCGGAAATCTTCAACGTTTTTCATATGTGGATGTTTTTTAATTCTAAACAATGTAATGTATTTTGTACTAGACATTTCATGCGCAATGGAAAAATTTATTTGAATGTTTGCAATGACCCGTGCTTGATTATCAATTCCCACTCGCGCGCACCCGGCTGTTTCCGCCGTTTAGGGCCGGGTGTGACAGATTGGTATCAGAGCACTGGTTATAGCGAACTAGGAAATAAGTTTTAACCTAGACTATAACCGTAGGGGAATCGCATGAAATATTTTGCAAAGAAAATATTTTCAAAAGAAAAACCACACACACACTTAGGAACACGGGTCACACAATGTCTAGTGAACACTAAGGATAAGAACATTATGTGCTCAGGGTACATGCGCTAAGTTTGATATATTTTCGTTCTCTTTTAAGAAAAACGAGAATGCCTCCAACCAGAGCCAAGGGGATTACCATGACACCCAAGGAACTCGCAGAAATAATCGCACAGGTGATCGCAACGCTTGAGGCCAGCAAGGCCGAATCAAGTCAGGGTCGTCAAGAGACCGAAACCCCAGAACCCGAATCAGGAGCTTTGGACAAAGGATGCTCCTATAAGACATTTATGGCCTGTAAGCCTTGGCCATTCAAGGGCACCGAAGGGGCCATTGGGCTCTACAACTGGATCGACAAAATGGAGACAGTTCTCTCCATTAGCGGGTGTAGTGAAAATCAAAAGGTACTTTACGCGACCTGCATGTTTCAAGAAGCGGCCTCGTCTTGGTGGAAGCTTCAAGTGAAAACATTGGGACGAGAAGTTGCTCTCCACAAGACCTGGGAGGAACTGAAGGAAATGATGATGAAAAAGTTCTGCTCTCGCGCCGAAATTCAGAGTCTACAGCAGGAATTTTGGAACCACACCATGATAGGAACTGATATCGACGCCTACAACAACCGATTCAACGAACTTTGCCAGATGGTGCCGGATATGGCGAACACGGAGGAGAAAAAGATAGAGAGGTATATCTTTGGGTTACCCCATGTTATCAGAGTTCCGCTCCATGCCGCAGCGCCTCCAACCTTTGATGAGGCAGTGGCGCGGGCCATCACTCTTACAAGAGATACGGTCCGTGCGGGCATGTTGACCTCGCGCGGGAACGAGCAGCGAACCTCTGACCCCAAGAGAAAATGGAACTCTCACCACCGAGGGTCCGACTCCAAGCAACCACCATTCAAGAAACAGGAGAGCGTAAGGGCTTACGCGATACAAGCCCTGGAGCCATCACGAAAAGGGTACAATGGGCCTCGCCCATGGTGCAGCAGATGCAAGTATCACCACGAGGGTGAATGCGCAAGCATCGTATGCGCCAAATGTAGCAGACCAGGGCACAAGGCGATAAACTGCCATAAGGAAGCTGGAGCAAACGACAACTGCTACGCATGCGGGAAGCCAGGACATTTCAGTCGGGATTGCCCGCAAAAGAGAAACCAAGCTCGCGGGAGAGCCTTTGTGATCGGCGCGGGCGAAGCAAAAGAAGAACCGAATGTGGTAACCGGTACGTTTCTACTTAACGACCATTTTGCATCTGTCTTATTTGATACTGGCGCTGACCTAAGTTTCATATCCACTGAGTTTAAAAACTCCCTAGGCCTAGCAACCAGTAGGCTAGACACGCCTTATACTATAGAACTAGCCAATGGTAGGCAGATACGCGGCGAACGAGAGGACTGAGCAATGTGTATTGGTCATGGGAGGTCACGGATTCAATATTAACTTATTGCCAATAGACTTGGGAAGCTTTGACATTGTGGTAGGCATGGATTGGTTAGTCGAGAAACACGCGGAAGTTATTTGCCATGAGAAGCAGGTTCGGATCCCACTGTTGAGCGAAGAAACCTTGGTAATTCAAGGGGAAAGAAGTGGAGTTGCGACAAAACTCATTTCGTGTCTAAAGGCGCGCAAGTGCCTGAGGAAAGGATGCTACGCCTTCCTGGCGCACGTAGTAGAGAAGAAAGGAGATGAACGAAAGATTGAAGACTTACCAGTGGTGCGCGAATTCCCGGAAGTTTTCCCTGAAGATCTGCCCGGATTACCGCCACCGCGACAAGTCGAGTTTCGAATCGACTTGGTTCCAGGAGCTGCACCAGTAGCTCGAGCACCCTATCGACTAGCTCCATCCGAGATGCAAGAGCTATCCAATCAGTTGCAGGAACTATTGGATAAGGGCTTCATACGCCCAAGCTTTTCACCCTGGGGAGCTCCAGTACTTTTTGTAAAGAAGAAGGATGGTTCATTTAGAATGTGTATTGACTACAGGGAACTGAACAAGCTGACAGTCAAGAATCGGTACCCCTTACCGAGGATTGACGACTTATTTGATCAGTTGCAGGGATCCAGTTATTACTCGAAGATAGATCTACGGTCAGGGTCCATGAGGAAGATGTGCCGAAGACAGCCTTCCAAACTAGATACGGCCATTATGAGTTCTTAGTGATGCCTTTCGGGCTAACTAATGCGCCGGCTGTATTCATGGATCTGATGAACCGTGTGTGCAAACCATACTTGGATAAGTTTGTGATTGTATTTATAGATGATATTCTGGTTTACTCCCGAACCAGAGCTGAGCATGAGCAACATCTGAGATTAATTTTGGGGTTGCTGAAGGAAGAAAAGTTGTATGCAAAGTTTTCTAAATGTGAGTTTTGGCTTAGAGAGGTTCACTTTCTCGGTCACGTTGTAAACGAGAAAGGAATACACGTCGATCCTTCCAAGGTCAAAGCCATCGAGAATTGGGAAGCGCTAAAAACACCAACTGAGGTGAGGCAATTCCTAGGACTAGCTGGCTACTATCGACGTTTCATTGAGAACTTCTCCAAGATAGCTTTACCTCTGACTGCGCTAACTCAGAAAGATAAGAAGTTTGATTGGGGCGAAAACCAGGAAGCAGCGTTTCAAATGATAAAGCAAAACGTTATGTAGTGCGCCAATTTTGTCGCTACCCGAGGGGACGGACGACATCGTCGTCTACTGCGACGCTTCACATCAAGGACTCGGATGTGTCCTTATGCAGAGAAACAAAGTCATAGCGTATGCCTCTCGTCAACTCAAGGTCAATGAAAGGAATTATACAACGCATGATCTGGAACTTGGAGCAGTTGTTTTCGCGCTAAAGATTTGGCGCCATTATCTTTATGGTACAAAGTGTTTGATTTTTACGGATCACAAGAGCCTTCAACATATATTTGATCAAAAGGATTTAAACATGAGGCAACGAAGATGGGTTGAATTATTGAATGATTATGATTGTGAAATAAAGTATCATCCTGGAAAGGCGAATGTGGTAGCAGACGCTTTAAGTAGGAAAGAGCGAGCAAAGACGCTACGAGTTAAGGCTCTAAGATTGACCATTCGCGCAGATCTCACTACCCGCATCTGAGAAGCTCAACAAGAAGCCTTGAAATCAGAGTTTGTCAAGAACGAATCCCTTGGGGGTATGATTAAGAATTTGGAACTCAAAGAGAACGATACTCGATATTTTGCTAACCGCATATGGGTCCCTCTTAAAGGAGGATTGCGCGAGCAAGTGTTAAACGAAGCTCACAAAACGCGGTATTCCGTACATCCTGGCGCAGACAAGATGTACCAAGATGTTAAAGCGCCGTATTGGTGGCCCAATCTTAAGGGCGACATCGCGACGTATGTCAGTAAGTGCCTGACGTGTTCGAAGGTGAAGGCTGAATACCAGAAACCGTCGGGGTTGCTTCAACAGCCAGAAATTCCCATGTGGAAGTGGGAACAAATCTCCATGGACTTCATTACCAAACTGCCAAGGACACCTGGGGGTTACAACACGATTTGGGTTATTGTAGACCGGCTAACTAAGTCAGCACACTTCCTGCCGATCAAGGAAACCGATAAGATGGAAAAGTTAGCCCGATTGTATATTCGAGAAGTAGTTTCAAAACACGGAGTTCCGGTATCCGTCATTTCTGATAGAGATAGTCGTTTCACCTCAAGATTTTGGAGATCGTTACAAGGGGCTTTAGGTACTCGTCTTGACATGAGTACGGCTTATCATCCCCAAACGGATGGACAAAGCGAGCGAACCATTCAAACATTAGAAGATATGTTGCGCGCGTGCGCAATCGATTTCGGGGGTAGCTGGGATACTCATCTCCCATTGGTTGAATTTTCATACAATAACAGTTATCACACAAGCCTCAAGGCTGCGCCATTTGAAGCCTTGTATGGGCGCAAGTGTAGGTCCCCACTGTGTTGGGCTGAAGTGGGTGACAAGCAAATGACTGGTCCAGAATTGATCCAAGAAACGACGGACAAAATTTTCCAGATACGGGATCACCTTAAGGCAGCGCGCGATAGACAGAAAAGCTATGCAGATGTGAGAAGAAAACCGTTGGAATTTCAAGTAGGGGATAGAGTACTTTTGAAAGTCTCTCCATGGAAGGGAGTCCCCTGTTTCGGCAAGCGAGGAAAGTTAAATCCGCGATACATCGGACCATTTGAGATCCTTGAAAGGATCGGTCCAGTTGCTTATAAACTCCATTTACCCGCCGAACATAGTGGAGTTCACGACACGTTTCATGTATCCAACCTCAAGAAGTGCTTATCTGATGAAACGTTAATTTTACCATTGGACGAGGTTCATATCGACAAACAGCTACACTTCGTGGAAGAGCCTATAGCAGTAACCGATTGGAAAGAACAAAAGTTGCGAAGAAGCCGAATCAAGTTAGTAAAGGTTCAATGGAACTCAAAGCGTGGACCTGAATTCACTTGGGAAAGAGAAGACCAAATGCGCAAAAAGTACCCATACCTCTTCCAAAGAATAGCTCCTACCAGCGACACCTCCTAAATTTCAGGACGAAATTCTCCTAACAGGGGGAGAATGTGACACCCGGTAATTTCCCAATCCCATAAACCAAGTAACCAACCTAATTATTAGGAGATTGTGAATGTTATGCGCGCCATTATCAGCGCGGGCATATGTTATATGCGCCATGCGCGGATGCGATGCGCGCCATGCTAGGATCAGCGCGGGCATATGTTATATGCGCCATGCGCGGATGCGATGCGCGCCATGCTAGGATCAGCGCGGGCATATGTTATATGCGCCATGCGCACAGGTTTTGTGTTTTCATAACTTAATTTCATGTCGTTTGTCTAATGGGTTAGCCGCCCCGCTTGATGCTAAGGCGGGTGCATACCTCTTCAATAATCAAATCATTTGTGCGCGTGCGGAAAGGGAACTAACCTCCCCGCATGGCGGGAACATTGAGAGCTAGTTTGTCTGAAGCTCCAAGATGGAATTGACTTCAACATAACTGATCACTATGTTGAAATACCAAGACCTCATGGAGAATCTACAAATGAAACTCAACGTCCCTGACTACGAGAAGGTTACGCACCCACAACGTTCAAAGAAATGGCCTTCACGCAGAAGGCTATACGCGCAAGGCTACACGCACAAAACACTTAGTCTATTCTTCAGATGTAAGGGGATTACCCCCGCCCAGAAAGAACCAGTTGCGTGTTTCAGAGATATTTACCTTTTGACAGCACACTGACAACAGTACCAGGAAAAGTATACTGTAACACGAAATGTCAGCTGTCAGCCGCACCTACTCTCACCAACCACAGTCCTGCATGTACTGTCAAATCCATCAGAATCTTTATAACCACTCCCTAGGACCATCACCCCCATCCCCAAAATAAATAATAATAAACCCCACACCTTGTCATCATTACACCCAATATGATAAGATTTCAATCCCCTAAATCAAGGGATTGTGTTCCCTTGAATTTGCCTATAAATAAGTATCAATTCTTGAATAAAAATATCACACAAACACACTTCAAACTCCTCTCTTAAACCTGTAATTCTGCACTAACCATCTCCCGAGCATCCGTTTCCAGTTCCGTTTCCATCACTAGACTTCCAATTTCGAGGCTAACATCAGGAAACCCGAATCTCGTTTAATCTCTCTCTAAACCATCACTTAACAAGAATCACAGGTGAGTCTCACAGCCCCTATTTTTACTGTTTTTAAACTGTTTTCGGGGCAAGGGACATGTGTTTAAATTATGTTTTATCATGGTATATTTACAAGCAATGCAAACGATTATCTGTTCATGGTGTTTATCTTGGTTTTCAATGTGAGTGCGCAAGAACAAGAAAGTGATCACTTCGTCAATGGAACTCTAAGGGTAGGGACTACTGTGTTTGATCAACCCGCTCGTAGGGGTCGCACCTCTTTGCATAGACGAGTGCCTAGTATGGTCATGGGGTAGTACTATTGATTGTAAAGCCCGCTCGTAGGGGTCGCACCTCTTTGTTTGGACGAGCGCCTAGTTTTCAGAGCACAACGTCCGCGCGTAACCCGCGGGACGGCTTTATCAAGCATATGTTTTAATGATGTTATCAGAAATATGTTTCAATATGGTTTTATCAAGGATATGATGCAATACGATTTATCAAGTCACCAAAACTTGTGAACTCACTCAGTTTATACTGATTCAAATGTTTTTACGTGTCTTTCAGGTGATAATTAGTAGCGCAAGGAGTCACACATAGAGCACTTCATGCAGAACATCTATAAAAATGGTTTTTGGAAGATTTTAGTTCTATCCATTCCACACGCGTGGTTGTTCCCGCCGTGTAAGGGGATATGGCGCGGAAATCTTCAACGTTTTTCATATGTGGATGTTTTTTAATTCTAAACAATGTAATGTATTTTGTACTAGACATTTCATGCGCAATGGAAAAATTTATTTGAATGTTTGCAATGACCCGTGCTTGATTATCAATTCCCACTCGCGCGCACCCGGCTGTTTCCGCCGTTTAGGGCCGGGTGTGACAACGGCTGTCAAGAGAATCATGCCTTTGATCTACTTGCATACACCGATAGTGACTATGATGGCTACAAAACATGAGTAGGAAGTCTACATCAGGTGGATGCCAATTCATGGGGAGACATGCTAGTGCATGGCAATGCAGGAAGAAAACAACTCTGTTAATTTCTACTACTAAAGCTGAGTACATTGCTGCATCTACCTGCTGTTCAAAATCAACTGCTGGACTATGGTTTGAATTACTTGAACACTCCTATTTTCATTGATAATACTGCTGCTTTCTTCATAGCTAAGAATCCAGTCCAACACTCTAAGACAAAACACATTAAAATCATACACCATTTCATTAGATATTGTAGTGAAAAAGGTCTAATAGAAATGAAAAGAGTTAATACTAGTGACAAATTGGCAGATTTATTCACCAAGCCACTAGATAAAACAAGATTTCAATTTCTATTAAAAGCATTAGGAATGATCAACTCTGATGAAGTCTGATTAATGATGTGTGGTTAATGTGCTAACTGACTATCTTTTGAATGGTCTTGATGAGTGAGTTGTGTTTATCTTTTGAATGGTCTCAATGTGCTTTGAATATTTGTGTGACTTAGGTGTCTATGATGCTTAGGTTTGATTTCAGTAATTGTTTATGATATCTTGATAAGTGTGTCTACATATGCTTTGAAATGTTGAATCTATATGCTTATCTGATATCTTAAGTATGTTGGATAATTTGATATGATTTTGAGCTTACGACATGATAGACTCTACATAATTAGTCTTGGTTGAACATTATGTTAGTCTAATTGTGTTAATGTATGACATTCATGTTTTGATTTTTCTTGAATATGTTACTGATTGCTTATGTCAAAACTGTGATTTGTGTAACAACCTGCTTTTTAAAAGAAGAAATAAAATAAATTTCATTTATTTAATAATGTGTCTTATTCAGTAGAGATAAATAAACAATTAGACTCTGGGCTTGGACATTTAAAAGATGGAATAAGGGATGGGGATGAGCCTTAGGTCCATGGGCTTAAGGGTATATAAACCCCTAAAACAACCTAAAACCCTCATTCTTATCTCTAAGCCTTCATACACTCTTAAAAACACACTAAAATACCCTCCTATATCCCGAACCAAGATCTGAAGGAAAAGACCTGAGCTCGTTGGTGCTAGAACGTCGTGACGAAGAAAACCTATATCAAGACTAGATCGTGTTCGTAAACCAATTCGTTTAAAGGTACGTTTTATAACAAAACACTTGTTCATATCGTTTAGGATTCCTAGATCTCTACTAATGATAAAAACAAAACAAATGAATTATTCTCTGTGAAATACGTTAACGTTTGATAGGTTATCTGTTAACTTAAAGAACCCGTAATATAGATCATTCAACGCACCATTAAAACACGATGTTTTGATGTTTGGACGATTGGGGTTTGTAGGCGAGGTGATTACGAGAAAATTGTTACCAAACTTGTGTTGTTTTATCGAGATTTGAAGGTTTATTGCAGATTCGATGCCTGAGACTGTTCTTTTTCATATCGATTTTGACTTTGACATTCGAGTAAACGAATGGAAAAGTCTGATGCTCATTCGTTATGTCAAACGAATCGTGATCATTCGTTAAATCAGTCATAAAGAATAAGATACATTCTCGTGTCTTTTTAACGAATGAACCTTTCATTCGTCTTACAAAATTAACGAATGGCATTGGTCATTCGTTATCCACCCATTCGCCATGTCAAGACAACGAATCAAGTCATTCGCTATAAGATACACTTGCATGCTCTTGTAACGAATGAGCCCTCATTCGTCTTATAGAAAGCACAAATGGCCTTAGTCATTTGTTACGCACTCATTCGTCTCAAATCAAGCCATTCGTTATAACGAAGGGAACCATTCGTCATAACGAATGGGTTAGCGAGTAAGATATGGAGACATTATCTGTATAGCAGTAGTGCATGCTCTTAAGATATGAAGACGTTATCTATAAGGTATTAAGTGTAATATTTACACCGATCATAAGAGTTTGAAGTATTTCTTTGAGCCGAAAGAGCTGAACATGAGACAAAAAAGATGGTTGCAGTTGATAAAGGATTATGACTATGATATCAAATACAAAACTGGTAAGGCTAATGTGGTTGCTGACATGATAAGCCGTATGAATGAAGAAGTCATTGCAACGGTGAAGACTTATAAGTTGACTATTAACTCGGATCTCTTTGGAGAAATAATCGAGATGTAGTCTAAGGTGCCTTGCAGATGAAGGATTGATGAAGAAAGAAAGAATTGTTGGACAACAAGACGAGCTGATGGAAAAGGCTCATGGTGTAAAGACTAGGTGTGACCGTATATGGATTCCATGCCATGGAAATCTTAGAGATCGAATCTTAGACGAAGCTCACAAGTCGACATATTCGATTCATCCGGGATCCACCAAGATGTATCAGGATCTGAAGAAGGACTATTGGTTTCCAGGTTTGAAGAACGATGTCGTAGATTATGTTAGCAAGTGCTTTGACTTGCTTGCAGGTCAAGGTAGAGCACCATAAACCTTATGGAAAGATGCAGCCCTTAGAGATACCAGAATGGAAATGGGAACACATCACCATGGATTTCATAACTAAGCTACCGCGTAAAGCTAAACATCATGATACCAATCGAGTTATTGTGGATCGTCTGACCAAAAGTGCTCACTTCCTGCCTATACGGGAGGCCATCTCGTCAGAAACGTTAGAAAATGTGTTCATATAAGAGGTTATTAATTGTGTCTGATAGAGATACTCGCTTTACTTCAAATTCTGGAAGAAGTTCCATGAGGCTATGGGAACAAGACTAAACATAAGTACGGCGTATCATTCTCAAACAGATGGGCAGTCCTAAAGGACCATCCAAACCCTTGAGGATTTGCCATGTGCTTGTGTATTAGATTTAGAAGGAAGTTGGGATGACCATCTGCATCTTGTAGAATTCTCTTACAACAACTAGCATTCGAGTATTGATATGCTGCCGTTTGAGATGCTTTATGGTAGACGTTGTAGAACTCCTATTTGTTGGGGAGAGATTGGTCAGAAAGAGATTGGAATCTTGGAAGTTGTGCAAGAAACTTTTTCGAGGTTCGATCAGATCAAGGCAAGAAGTCCTATGCTGATAAGCGGTGATGACCAATATAGTTTAACGTTGTTGACAATGTGATGCTCATGGTCTCGCCTTGGATAGGAAATATTCATTTTAGGAAGAGAGAAGAATTAAGTCCAAGGTACGTTGGATCTTTTAAGATCGTCGATCGTGAAGGCGAAGTGGCTTACAAGTTGGATTTTCCCGAAGAGTTAGAAGAGATTCACTCTACTTTTCATGTTTCTCATTTGAGAAAATGTCTAGCTGATGACACGTCACATGTGCCATTAGTTGACATTGAGGTGCATGAACAGTTAGACTATATCGAGCAGCCTGTAGAGATTGTTGACCGCAAGGAAAGGCAACTCTGTCATAAAGTTGTCCCTTTGGTGAAGGTGATATGGAAGCATCATAGAGGATCAGACGCTACTTGGGAAGTTGAAGAAGAGATGCGCAAGTTTTACCCGAATTTGTTTCAGTAATAGTTAGGTTTCGGGGACGAATGCTCTTTAAGGAGGGAAGACTTGTAACATCCTGCTTTTGAAAAGAATAAATAAAATAAAAATCATTTATTTAATAATGTGTTGTTATTCAGTACAGATAAATAAACTATTAGAGTGTGGGCTTGGACTTTTAAAAGATGGAATAACAAATGGTGATGGGCCTTAGGTTCATAGGCTTAAGGGTATATAAACCCCTTAAACCACCTAAAACCTTAAAATCCTCATTCTTATCTCTAAGCCTCCATACACACTCAAAACACACACACAAACACCCTCCTATATCCCGAACCGAGATTTGTAGGAGAAGAACCGAGCTCGTTGGTGCGAGAACGTCGTGACCAACAAAACCTACATCAAGACCAGCTCGTATTTGTAAACCGATTCTTTTAAAGGTATGTTTCATAACAAAACACTTGTTCAGATCATTTAGGATTTCTAGATCTGCACAAATGATAAAGACGAAACAAACAAAATGATTCTCAGTGAAATTCGTTAACGTTTGATAGGTCAATTGTTAACTTAAAGAACCCATATTATAGATCAATCAACGCACCATCTAAAACGCGACGTATAGATGTTCGAACGATTGGGGTTTGTAGGCGAGGTGATTACCAGCAGACTGATAACAAACTTTTGTTGTTTTATCGAGATATGAAGGTTTATTGCATATCCGATGCTTGTTGACTGTTCTTGTTCATATCGATTTTAACTTTAACATTCGAGTCAACGAATAGATAAGTCTGATGCTTATTCGTTATGTCAAATGAATCGTTGGTCATTCGTTAAAACAGTCATAACGAATAAGATACATTCGCATGTCTTTACAACGAATGAACATCTCATTCGTCGTACAGAATTAACGAATGGCAATCGCCATTCGTTATTCACTCAATCGCCATGTTAAGACAGCGAATCAAGTCATTCGCTATAAGATACACTTGCATGCTCTTTTAACGAATGAGCCCTCATTCGTCTTCTAGAAATCATGAATGGCCTTTGTCATTCGTTATGCACTCCTTCGTCTCAGATCAAACCATTCGTTATAACAAATGGAACCATTCGTCATAAAAAACGGGATAGCGAGTAAGATATGGAGACATTATTTGTATAGTAGTAGTGCATGCTCTTAAGATATGGAGACTTATCTGTATCGTACTAAGTGCAATATTTACACCGACCATAAGAGTCTAAAGTATTTCTTTGAGCAAAAAGAGCTGAACATGGGACAGAGAAGATGGTTGGAGTTAATAAACGACTATGACTGTGATATCAAATACTATCCTGGTAAGGTTAATGTGGTTTCTGACGCGCTAAGCCGTAAGAATGAAGAAGTCATTGCAACAGTCAAGTCTTATAAGTTGACTATTAACTCAGATCTCTTTGGAGAAATCATCGATATGCAGTCTAAGGTGCTTGCAGATGAAGGATTGATGAAGAAATATAGAATTTTCGGACAGCAAGTCGAGCTGATGGAAAAGGCTCATGGTGTAAAGACTATGTTTGACCGTATGTGGATTCCATGCCATGGAAATCTTAGAGGTCGAATCATAGACGAAGCTCACAAGAGTAGATATTCGATTCATCTAGAATCCACCAAGATGTATCAGGATCTGAAGAAGGACTACTAGTTGCCGGGTATGAAGAATGATGTAGTAGATTATGTTAGCAAGAGCTTGACGTGCTTGCAGGTCAAGGAAAAGCACCAACAACCTTATGGAAAGATGTTTGTCGGTGCGTGAACAATCTTCAGATATTGCATGTATCGCCAGGGAAGGTGATTGATAAAGATTAATGTGTAAGAATGAACGTATATAATGGTATGAATGTATGGTTTTTTGAGTATGAAGGAATGTAGGGAACAAATCCTAATAATATCTTCGAGCATAGGGAACAAACCCTAATAATATCTGCGAAAATAGGGAACAAACACTAATAACATCTTCGAATGTAGGGAACAGACCCTAATAATATCTATGAATGTAGGGAACAGGCCCTAATAATATCTACGAAGGTGGTAGGGTGGAATGCTCTTTAAAACGTATATGTATGTATGTAAGTATGAATGAAAGAATGAAAGTACGTATGTATGTAAGTATGTAAGGAAAGATGAAAATATGTATCTTCGGATACGTATCTATGTAAGTATGTGAATGTAATGTATGTCGCTTAATTAACTAGAACTCACTCAGCGTAGCTGACTTTTTGTATGCACGCAGGTTAATAGGTTGAGGCAGCTCTCTTGAATAAGGACACCTGGCATTGGACTAAAGACACTGCCATCTTGAGGAAAATGTTATGATGTTATTATTGTTTATGTTTTAATTTTGAAAGACAAAAGAATTATAATTTGAAAAGATTTGAATGGTTCTGTAATATATGTTTGAAGTTTATTATTCCGCGAAAAGTTTTAAATAACTCTGATATTTAGAACTGTGTTTATGAGTAAATCCAACATCCATGTAGGGCATCGGGATCGGGTCCTTACAAGTTGGTGTCAGAGTATAAGTACGAGAGAATTAAACATCCTACATGCTTAGACTCAAACAAAGAATGAGACTTAAGTAAGAAATGAAAGAAGATGTCAGTTAAAGAAAGCCATGTGTCTCTCAAGCAAGCTAAGTAAAAGTAAAGTGCATGATTAATTTCATGAGTGATGTAATGATGTGTAAGAAAGTTAGCTTAATTGCTAGAGATACGAGTATTTGATTATGTGAAATGTTTGATCATCTAACTTTTAAAAGTAGAACTAGCACAAGTGGACTCACAAAAGGAAGTATATAGCACATGGAAAGTAACGTGATCAGCTAATCACAGTTGGCCATTGTTATTACCTGTTAGCCTTACTAACCATGTATTAAATTTTTCATTGAGTGATGAAGTTTGTGTTTCCTTATAGCATGGATGGAGCAAGAAAAGTTGTTGGTCAAGGAGGTCGTACTGGACGTCGTGGTAGGCCACACATTACCTAGGAACCTTCTATTGAGTCAGTTACTATCACAAGGGAAGAAGGAAGTGCAGCTGGACAGAATTCGAGCAACAATGAGGGGTATCAACTTTATCATATGGTACAAGCCGTCATTTCTCAAGCTGTAGTTGCTGCGGTGAAGAATTTGCAACCTGAAAAGTCTGCTGGAAGCCATGTGAGGACCGCTGAGAGGGTAGGTGATGACGGTAAGAAAGCTGATGATGGGGAAGGTTATTCGAGTGAAGTTTGATCTGCGAATGTTGACGAGAGAAAGAGACGCCGAGGTGGCATGATCACCAAGACTGTTCAATGTTTTGTCTCCAAACCATTAGAGAAGATATCGATATTATGGCACAGGAGAATGGGTCACATTCATTTGAGAAGATGAACTTCTTTGTTCATAATCATCTCGTTGATGGGGTGAATGTGAAAAATGTGTAAACGGAAAAAGAAGACTCATCCATCAAAAGGGTTGAATTCAATTAACTTACCATTCGAGAGAGTCTATATGGATTTATTCGGACCTGTGAATGTCAAAAGTATCACTGGCGAACTTTATTTCTAAGTGGTCATCGATGATTATTCAAGATTCTCGTGGGTGATGCTCTTAGAATCCAAAGATGAAACATTTGAGAATTCGATGATTTTGTTTAAAAAGTTGGAGAATTTGTACTAGTTGACGGCACGAAGAATCCGAAGTGACAATGGATCCGTGTTCAACAATAACAATATGTTTGAGTATTGCAACGAACATGGAATTCTTCATGAATTTAGCGCACCTTAGACTCCACAACAAAATGGGGTCGCTGAAAGAAAGAATTGAACTCTTATCGAGACTGCAAGAGCCATGTTAGCCGACACGAAATTGCATGGTAGTTTTTGGACTGAGGTTGTGGCTTCAGCAAGTTATACACTAAACCGTGTTCTCACTGTTAAGAAATTTGGGAAAACATGCTTTGAACTCTTAAACTGAAGAAAGCCAAATCTGAAGTGGCTCGACCATTTGGGTCACAATGTACGGTTCTGGATCCTGAGGGAAAGTTTGGTCGGTAGTAGGATTCTTTGTGGGGTATGCAAGTCCGTTAAGAAGTGTTTTTCTTCCGAGCATAAACCAAATAGTGTAAGTACAAATCTGGATTGTCAGAGATACAATGTACCTACTCAAAAACCAAGAGATGCATGGTTGTTTGATTATGTTAACCTTTGGAAGAATTTACATTTGCATGAAGTTAATTTATCAGATGAAGATGCTTCGTTATTGTTTCAACAATATTTGAATGATGATTGCTCTCAAGAATCAGCATCAACAAATAATTCCTCGATTTTCAATGAGGTAATTAATGATGATGTTCTTGATCCTATATCTATTCCATCTACTCCTTCATTTGATGATGATGATGATGATGATAATGATGGAGAATCTCATGAAGATGTGATTGAATCGGGGGCTACTTCGAGTTCTAGCGAAGTAATTGGTGAAGAGAATGTTGATAATCTGCAAGATGATGTGAGTGTGTCAATAGAAATCATTCTGCGAACTTTGTCGTGTCATCCTGAAGAAAACATAATTGGACATATAAACACCGAGGTTCGTACAAGAAGTCAAATTGACCATAGCCTTCAATAATTCTATACTCAAGTGTCTCTGTTACAAAATCAGTTCTCTTTCAAATGTTTTATATTTCAAATATGTCAGGACACCGATTTCAGCTGGATCTTACTCAAATCATGGCATAACTCACACAAATAGATGTGTCGACAAGGGAGTTGATGACGGGTTGCTATATTTAGAAAGATTACTGTTTGTTAAAGGCAGAATCAATAACAAACATATGGTTGCTTAATCAGTATTCAAAGGTAACCAACACAAACAAGATTTACTCAAAAGATTTCCATTTATATAATATCAATCATACAAAGTGGATAATCGATTTAGGGTTTTTGGATGAACGTTTTATCCGTACTATACTAAGACAGCCGTCACACACAATATTCTTTCTTAATTAATGTGTCTGTCTGCCTTAGGCGGCGTGCCCTAAAACATTCTATTTATAGGCCTGCCTCCCTATGACAGCTGTCATTCCTTCTAGAAAACCCCAAATGTAAATACACATTGAAATTACATATTCAGAAATATTCTAAGTGTAAAACAAGACTTCCGGGTAGGCTTTGTATCAATCTTGTCTTTCCGAGTATGCTCTTCCATCCTTTAGGACTTGGTAATATAGAAGTATGCTCGGGATCAGTTTCCGAGTAGACTTTACTTGAAGAGTATTTTACCAAGTAAAATACTCACCGGGTAGACTTCAATCTTCTTGGCTTTGTCAGACATTGCCCGACAAACCCTTACGAGCAACCTTGTTCTTCAATGATCCCTTCAACCCTTTGCTAGAGAAAAGCTTATTAGCAAAGTGTGCTCGGTAGCACTGTTCCTTGCTTAAGTTGAACTTTGCCCGATGATACTTGAGATATATCATTAAATCATCAAGCTTACTTGGACTATACTTATTAATGAATACCTTGCCCGGTCTTCCAATTACTTGGCTTCATGAGCTTGGTAAGCCTAAAGCTTACTCGGAAGTGAACTTTACTTGGCTATGAAGAACAAACCTGCTTGATAAAGTGAACCTTGCTCGGATCTGCATAAACTAGTGAACCTTTCCCGGTAATACACAAGTTTGCAAACCTTGCTCGGATATTCACTAAAGAAGACTTCCAAAAGATAACCTTGCCCGATAGACAAAATATCATGCCGGCTAAGTAAAAGCTTGCTCAGAGGTCTAAGGTGTGCCCGGATCCATACTCAGCGAATTCTGAGGAGGTTGAGAAGATTCCAATCTTCCATATGTCACATAGAACAAGTCTTTGACTTAAAAATACCCCTTTTAGGTCAATTTCTTGACCCAACAATCTCCCCCTAGATTGGAATACCCCAGCTGACCCAAAACATATCTATTGTTACTTACACTTAGTCGAAATACATAATCAACTAACATAAACAAATTACATATTCAAAAGGTTGTCCGAAGACATTACATATTAAAGCCTAATCTAGGAATTTTGTCTCTTCCATTCATTGTAGACGGCTTGTTTTCTGTTTGTTGGTACTGATGCCGCTCTCATTTTAAAAATATTAAGGGCTCGGTAATGAGTGTGACCTTCTGGTATAACCAAGTCCCTTATATCCATTAGATCTTCATCATGTAAGCAATTCAAGTCATCATCCTTCTTGATAATCCCCAGTATTTTTCCATCAGAGTTTCTCAGCATATAATGATCAACATCTTCTTTGTATTCCACTTCAATTATGATGCCATTTCTTTAGACTGTATAGTTGGGGCGTGTCATTCTTCTTCCAAGGCTTAAGCATGCATTCAAGTTTGACACTAGATTCCAGTCTCTGACATTCATTTGGTAGTACAGTTCAGCTTGGTCCATTTTTATCAACTTCTCTGACCTTTTCGATCTGTGAAGTTGAATCATTCTCCAACTTCTCTTTTCTTTTAAGAATCGAAATCCCTGGTCAGCTTCTTTCTTCAAAACTTTGAGAGATCATTCATTTGCCTACCTGCCATCTTGTTTCTGTCTCTATAATCATACAGGTCAAGTGTGGCCATTCTTTCTAGTTCTTCTTGAGTATAATCATAAAAGTCACTTCTCACAACTATCTCTCTTAGCTTTCTACTTTCCATAATCACTCTCAAGCATTCAAATACAGAATCATAGTAAATTTCTCTTGGAAAATCCACATTTGACTATGGTCTTGTTGTTCTTTGTTGTGCAGAACTACTTGATTCACCTCTTCCTCCTCTTGGATATCTTCTTGAGATTGGAGGCCTAAAGGGAATAGACTTCTTTGGTTTTCCAGGCCTTAAGTTGAAAACTCTGATGTAGATGGCCTCCACCATTTCTGTTGGAAGGTTGGCAAGTTCAACAATATTTTCTCCTTGTCCTTTCAGACGGATCAACATTTTTGCCATGCCAGGAGTGTTTGCCAATCCAGCAGGTACAAACCTTCCATCTGCATAGTATCTGGGGTTCTCACCTTCCCTTAGAGCTTTCTCCCATTCAGCCTTTTGGGTATAGAAGAGGTATTTCAAATCCTCCTTTTCCAAGGAATTAAAAGAGGCTTCATCCATTCCCCTTTGATTAACCATTATGTTCCTCAGAATGTTGATCATCTCTTCATTCTCCCAAGGGACAAAAGGTTCATCTTCAAGTTCAGGCATCACTTCTTGAGGGATTGGGGTTTCATCTGTTCTTACTTGTTCTTTCATCTTCTCCCTCAAAGTCTGAATTCTTCTTCTCTTAGCCTGAGGTTCATCAGATGGTTCAGCTTGTTTGGTAGAGCTCTCAGTTTGGACCCTCTCCAGTTTTTCTTTTCTTTTCAGTTTATTGTACTGGTCCAACACTGATTCTCTAGATACGTTCTCAACAATTTCTGGCTTCAAACCTTTTTCCAGCAAATAACCACACATGCCTCCATACTTTTTCTTCAAATTTTCAATCTTTTCAAGTTTCTCATTTCCTTTTACACACTTTTCAATCACTTTTTTTCTTTCACTGTTATACAGATCTTGTAGTTGATCAAAATTGAAGTGAGACAAATCTTTCTCTGAATAATTGCGCCTTCTGAGTTATTCTCTGAATTTCTGGCCGTCCCTGTTCTTTTGTTCTATCTTTTTCTTGAAACCATCCCTCTCATTGTCAAGTCTCTTTTGCAACTGATCAACATCAAGATCAGCCAAAGTTTCAAAACTTATGTCATACCTCCTCAACTTTACAACCAATGGATGATTTCTCTTAGCTTCTCTCATACTTAACTCAATATTGGCTCTCTGCTCATTAGTCATTTCAACTTGTGGAGATTCAACATTAACAGCTTCACCTCCTTTCCCTTGATCATCATTGTTTTCATCATAATTATCAGTTTCATCATCCTCTTCAGTTGATACATTAACTGCATCTATCTTTGGTTCAACTGGGGGTGGATGATCTGGATTCTGTTTGGTTCTAACAGGGACATCAGGAACACCTAGAATCTGTTGACGTGGTTGCAGTGTCTGGAGTGGAATTGCCCTGATTGGACTAGTATCATTATCACTATCATCATCAGGAGTTTCAATGTAACAATTATTCTTTTCATCCCATCTCCCTCTCTTTGTTTTCCTCTCATCATTTCTTTTCTGTTCATCAAACTTCCTCTTTCTTGTATACACTTGCTAAAATCTTTTGGCTCTTTCCATCCTGATTCTGGTGATGTTAGCCATCATTTCTTCAACAGTTTCACAAGTTGGCCTCTCAGGTTCCATTTCAGGTTCCTTTTGGGGCATTTCATATTCATTTTCTGGTTGGCTCTATGGTTGAAACATACTAACCACCATAACCAAAGAGTTGTCTGCTTCCTCAACTTTGCTCACATTAATCAATTTCTCAATCACCTCTTGATCAGCCACATCATCAATGATTTCTTTTGAAAGTTTGGCTTGATTGATCAAGGCTTCCTGCTATGCCATTTCTTCTGGAGTCAGGGTTTGAGCCAATATCTCCCAATCCTTTGTTTCCCTTAAAATATTCTCTTGTTATCTTAAGGCAGCAGCAGCGGCAATATCATCATCTGTAAACAAAACATTCTTTTCTGGATATGCCGTGACAGGTTCTTCTTCTGTTACTTTTTCTTTTCCCTTGTCTAATCTTTTCTTTAAAACTTCTTCACCTTCTGGAGGGAAATTATCAATATCTCTATCAAGCTCATCCATTTCTTCATCATACCCTACAGTCTTGGAGCATTCTGCTTGTTCAGTTTCTGGTTCAGTGAGTACTATCTCTTCAGTAGCAGTATCTCCTTCATTCATTACTTCATTTTCTACTTCTGTCTGTACATCAGTCAAGACATCAGTAGTTATGTCAGTTAAAACATCAGTAGCTATGTCAGTAGCAGCTACATTCTCCTCAACATCTGTCTTTTCAATCTCATCCACTTTCTCAACATTCTCTTCATCTCTTTCCACATTTCTCATTTCATCATTTCTTTCTTCATTGTAATCATAATCCTGCTCTCCTACATCTGATCTATCACCTTCATATTCATCATCCTCAATCATCCTCTCCTCACTACTTTCCCTTTCATCATCATAATCAATCATAATCAATTTCAAACTGTCTGCAGTCTCCACAACTGTTACATTTTCAGCAACGTTTACACTAGAGACAGTTGGCATATTCTCATTCTCCCCCTGTTTTGGGGCAGCTGAAGTTTTCTCAACCTCCTGCTCCAGGGCTTGAATTTTCAAATTTCTTGTACCGACCTCTCTATCAGCATAACATTCTCATTTGTAACCTCCTCATTTCTTCTTTTCAACTCAGCATTTTCTAACATTAAGTCCAGATTTCTTTCAAATAGGTCTGTGCCTACACGTGAGGTTGTAGGTGGTGATGTAGAAAAAGGTTCAAAATCAGGTTGTTCTGTGAGTTTGGAAAGTGGATTGGTGTGGTGATTGTGTATGTGGTTGGTTTGGAATAAATGGATCCGAATGACTTGGACTTGACGTTGTTGGTGTTTGTGGTGTTGGGGATACATGTGTTAATGTTTCAGGTTGGCTTATGGTTAGGGTTTGGGGTGGGGATTGAGTGGGTTGATGTGGTGGAGTTAGTGGTGGTGATGGTATAATGAGTTGGTCAATGTGTGATGGTGATTGTGGTGGTGTTGAAATAGGTTGTTCTTGATCCTCAAGTTGCTCCCCCTGATCAGGTGCATCAACATTCATAGCAACTCCAGCTCCTCCTTCATCTCCATCATTATTATCATCTTCATCATCAGAACCATCATCATCATCATCTTCATCATCATCTTCCCATCCTTCCTTTTCTGAGCTTAACTCAGGCACTAGAATCACATTCAAATCATGGTCCAACAACCATGGCAAGATCTCAAATGGAACATTTGAGTCAAATCTGTTGGCCACACCTGGACTTCTGATTCTTTTGTAAGTGTCTGGGTTATGCAGTAGGTGTGTAGTACAAATAGTGGGTAGATTTTGTAATTCACTGTTGAAGATTATCTGTAAGAACCTTGGGTACTGTAGAAATCTATCTACCTCATCCTTCTTCAAGTTTGATACCAATCTATCAAAAATCATTTGTCACACTCTCAAAATCCACTAACAGAGTTTTACCGTCAGAGGGTGTGAACTAACAGGATCGGAATCATCAGTTATAATCAAACCATAAAAACGTTTAAATGAAAATAAGTGCGGAAGCGTAAAACCATAGAAACAATGTTACGTCACGCAGGACGATTTAAAACCAATGATAACAGTTAAAAGTACGTTTGCATAGTTAAAAGTTTTTCAAGCAACGCATGTTCCTAAACCGCGCGCCCGCCTCGGCTACCTGAGAATAACATACTAAAAGTGTCAACACAAGGTTGGTGAGTTCACAAGTTATATAAAAATAAATCGTTTAGCGTTTGCGTTCAGCGTTTTGCGCTACAGCGTTACAGCGTTTTGCGTTACAGCGTTACAGCGTTTTGCGTTACAGCGTTACAGCGTTTTGCGTTACCGGATAGTGTTATGTCAAATTATATATCGATAGGTAGCTAGTCTATACAACAAGTATTACTAAGTGTTCGACACCGAAGCTGACTCGTTTAATAAGTGCCTTGTCACCAGGTCCTCCAGACCATGGTACGTGTTAGCCAAAATTACACCCGCTCGACCTCCAGTCAAGTTTAGCGTTGGGTGGGGTTTGTCAAACCCAGTAGTACTACTCAACAGTGACTCGCTATTCTAAATATTAACCGGTTCGATGTGTAGGACTTCAAATATTTCGTTTGCCACTTAGCCTTTACAAGTGATATATAATTTATAACAAAATCTTAAATGCGTTGTGGAGTATTTTATCTCCCCCAAGTGAAAAACGTTTGAAAACAGTTTAAAGAGGGGAAAGTGAAACTCACTGTTTGCGAAGAATTTCCCAAATTAAATCACCAAGATGCGCGTCACAGAAAAACTCTCTCTAGCGTTCTAAAACAACAAAGAGATTTTTCTAAGTGTCGGAATATTATCGAGTCTCTAGACCCGGCACATAATACCTATGCACATAACATGTTTCGTGTTTCGTTTGTGAATCGTGTGTGACTTTAACAAGTGTTTTTGTGACACATTACATGTGTAAGCAATCATATACGTGTCATGTATTCATAAAGTACATCACTATCAGTTATTCCCCGTAAGGGCATTTTGGTCAACAAATAACAATTAACTAGCCATTATTCACCATGAGGGCAATTTGGTCAAATCATGGCAATCAATTAGCAATTATTCCCCGCAAGGGTATTTTGGTCAAAACATAACATTTATATAGTTAGTATCATGTTTCATGCATTTTTACACAACTCAGCAGCTAGTTTCACCGAGACAGAAATTCTACTTGAAAGATTGTACTATTCCACCGATCATAGCATCTCAATTAATTTACCAAAAATCATCACAGAAGCATATATGTCTTAGGTTTCTAGAACATATTTTATTATATTTTTATTCCACATAATTTCTCACAATCATCAAATCATTACAGCAAACTCACAACAGTCAAATTCATGCGCAACAGAATGTTATTTGAAATTCCCGTTAAACGAAAAATCCAATAAATACAAGACCACTTGGGTTAGGTTCCTAACTCAATGATTCAACTTCCAGAAGTGGAACCAACCCAATTGGTCTCGTAGTTCATGAGATATAACATTTACAAAACAACCTAACAGCAGGTCTAACAACTCAGCTTTGCACAACGTTTTTGTAAAATCATAAAAGTTAACCTTTACTTGTCCAAAAATTACAAGTTTGGACTTTATGAAAACTAAACTCAACAAAATACCCTGTAGTGTTAACAACCTCAACCAATTTCCACATTAACATTTATTTACAGTCGTCTAAACATAACTTACAATCTGTCCAGTACCAGTTTTGACCTTTAATCATAATTAAATCGTTTGACCAACCAAAACACCTCCAAATTTGGCGTGGTTGGACTTTCTGAAAACTAGACTCAGAGTACTACCTTCTAAACTCATAATTTGCTCAGTTTGCTTTTATATTCAACAAGTTACACATCATTCAATCTTAACAATCACTGCTGTCAAAAACTCAGCAAGCCTAAACAATCATCTAACATGCATCCTAAGCATACGATATAACCCAAAACATGTAATACACATAATTAATCATATAAAATCAGTAGCAACCCTCTAGGGTTTACAAACAATCAACGATTCATCAATCTTTCACCGTTCAAAATCACATATGATCCTCAATATCAACAGCCAATACATAATCAATCATAAGAACACTTAATATGATATTCAATAGTTAGGGTTTCATATTTATACCTTAAAACGCAGAAATAAACCGAGGGAAACGTGAGGGGTGCTTAGAAACGAGTGTAGGATGCTCCGATTATGACGAACAATATCAAAACGAGGTGATATGTGGGTGTGTGTGAGCTGCCGATCGCAAGGATGAGGGAGAGGGGGGGCTGCCGGTCGCGATCGGGGTAGGGAGAAAAAAGAAAGAAAAGTGATTTAGGGTTTTAGGTTTAGTATTATTTATAAAAATAAGATGTTACACTCAAGTCCCTCAACTTTCAATTGTTATTTTTCTAGTTTAATTAACTAATTCTAGTATATTGAGTTAACGTTTATAACGATGTTATCACATAACACATAAGCCTAACACATAATTATCACATAATTATTGTTTTGACGTTTTTCGTTTATTCACCAATCATTTGCGTCAACTCGTTTGCGTTTCGGTGCAATTCCCGAAAGACTACACATGTAGTAAGTGTTAAGCGTCATTTAAACCCTAGTTTAAATGTAATGAAGTGTGCGTTATAGATTCAGTGATCTTTAAGTTTGAATTGACGGAGTTGAGTTAACGGAGTTAACCTGAAATTGACGATTGTCACATCATTCCCATGTTAAAGAATTTTCGTCCCGAAAATTTGAGTCAAGTCGTGATGAGTGTCTGAAAAAGTAAGAAAATTTTCAGTTTGTCAAATCATCCCCTAGTAGAAAGACATTTCGTCCCGAAATTTAATTCATACCTCCGGTGATTTCTGACGGTTTGCCGGGTTTCGCGGTTTTCTGTGTTGGGTCAGCCCTGCAAAAAGGTGAGGATACTTCTTCATCATTTGATCCTCGCGTTCCCACGTGAACTCCGGTCCACGTCTCGAGTTCCAACGAACCTTAACGATTGGAATTTTGCTGTGCTTGAGCGTTTTGGTTCCCAATCCAAAACTTCGACTGGTTCTTCAATGAAACTTAACTGTTCATCAACTTGCAGTTCGTCCAAAGGGACTACTTGGGTCTCATCAGATAGGCATTTCTTCAAATTGGACACGTGGAATACATTGTATACGCCACTGAGTTCAGTTGGTAGGTCCAGTCGGTACGCCACCGGACCAATGCGCTCAGTTATACTGTAAGAACCAACATACCGTGGGTTGAGTTTGTTTCGCTTCCCAAAGCGAACCACACATTTCCAAGGTGAGACTTTGAGTAACACTCGATCGTTCACTTGAAATTCGAGAGGTTTTCGGCGCTAGTCGGCGTAACTCTTTTGGCGATCTCGTGCTGCTGCCATGCGATTTCGGATTTGAACAATCTTTTCCGAGGTTTCGAGTACCAGTTCTGGACCAGTGATTTGGCTGTCACCCACCTCTGCCCAGCAGAGTGGTGATCGACACTTCCGTTCGTACGGCGCTTCAAACGGCGCTGCTTTAATACTTGCGTGGTAGCTGTTATTATACGAAAACTCTACCAAAGGTAAGTGAGGTTTTCCGAAATCCAACACGCATGCACGCAACATGTCCTCCAGGGTCTGAATAGTTTGTTCACTTTGCCCATTCGTCTGAGGATGGTATGCTGTGCTCATATCAAGACGGGTGTCTAGTGCGCTTTGCAGCGACTTCCAAAAGTGCGAAGTGAAACGAGAATCTCGATCGGAAATGATCGAGACAGGCACTCCGTGTCTAGACACCACTTCTTTCGTGTAAACGCGAGTTAGTCTTTCCATTTTGTCCGATTCCTTAATCGCTAAGAAGTGTGCAGACTTAGTCAATCGGTCTACGATCACCCAGATGGTATCGCATCCCGTCGGTGTCTTAGGTAAACCCGTGATAAAATCCATTGAGATGTGTTCCCATTTCCACATTGGGAATTCCGGTTGTTGCAGTAGACCAGATGGTTTCTGGTATCCTATCTTGACTCTAGCACAAGTCAAGCATTTGCTCACGTAGGTGGCAATGTCGGCTTTCATGTTCGGCCACCAGTAAAGTGCCTTTAAATCATGGTACATTTTATCTGAGCCAGGGTGGATAGAATATCGGGACTTGTGAGCTTCGTCCATCACTAGAGTTCTCAACTCTCCGTATCGTGGAACCCAAATCCGGTTCTCAAAATATCGGACCCCGTCCGATCTGGTTTCAAGTTGCTTGTTCATGCCCCGCATGAGTTCCGATGGAAGATTGTCATCTTTCAAAGCTTCAAGTTGCGCATCGCGAATCTGATCGGGTAAGCTGGCATGAATCGTGAGTTGCAATGCTCGCACTCGTCTGGGTTTATCTGTTTCTTTTCTACTGAGGGCATCGGCCACTACATTGTCCTTGCCAGGGTGGTACTTGATGGCACAATCGTAATCTTTGAGCAGCTTGACCCAACGGCGCTGTCGCATGTTCAGCTCCTTCTGATCGTAGATATGTTGGAGGCTCTTGTGGTCGGTGTAAATGGTAAACTTGGTACCGTACAAGTAATGCCTCCATATCTTAAGAGCAAACACCACAGCTCCGAGTTCCAAATCATGGGTCGTGTAGTTCTTCTCATGAACCCGTAGTTGTCGAGAGGCGTAGGCTATTACCTTCTCGAGTTGCATCAGCACACAACCGAGACCTTGTATAGATGCGTCACAGTGTACCTCAAAATTTTTCGTTCCCTCGGGGAGGGCTAGAATAGGGGCGCTACAAAGTTTGGTTTTCAACAGTTGAAAAGCGGATTCTTGCGCATCACCCCAATTGTACTTAGTGCCCTTGTGAGTTAAAGCGGTGAGAGGTTGAGCAATCTTTGAAAATCCCTCTATGAAACGCCGGTAGTAGCCGGCCAGTCCTAGGAATTGCCGCACCTCAGTCGGAGTTCTTAGGTGCTTCCCAGTTTTTGATGGCCTCTACCTTACTGGGATCGACATGGATACCATTTTCGTTGATCACATGTCCTAAAAAGTGAACCTCGCGAAGCCAAAATTCACATTTCGTGAGTTTGGCATACAGTTGTTCCGTCTTCAGCAATTCCAGAATTACCCTTAAGTGTTCTTCGTGGTCAGCTTCGTTCTTGGAGTAGACGAGTATATCATCGATGAAAACAATCACAAACTTGTCGAGGTACGCCTTGCATACTCGATTCATGAAATCCATAAATACGGCTGGTGCGTTGGTTAGTCCAAAAGGCATAACCGAAAACTCGTAGTGACCATACCGTGTTCTGAAAGCCGTCTTTGAAATATCTTCTTCGCGCACTCTTAGTTGGTGATAACCAGATCGCAGATCGATCTTCGAGTAATAACTCGATCCTTGAAGCTGGTCAAACAAATCATCGATTCGGGGTAAAGGATAACGGTTCTTGACCGTCACATTGTTCAACTCCCGGTAGTCGATACACATGCAGAAAGTCCCGTCCTTCTTTCGGACATACAAGACAGGGGCTCCCCACGGCGATGAGCTAGGTCGGATAAAACCCTTATCCAACAAATCTTGCTGCTGAGTGGACAACTCCTGAAGTTCCGCCGGTGCGAGCCGATACGGGGCTCGTGCTATGGGTGCTGCACCGGGTGTCAACTCGATTTGGAACTCGACTTGTCGTACAGGAGGGAGTCCGGGCAAATCCTCCAGAAAAACTTCCGGGAAGTCTCGCACAACAGGTATATCTCCAATTCGTTTCTCCTCCGCGGGTTTCTCAATGATCTGCGCCAAAACTGCCGGATGACCCTTTCGTAGGTACTTCTGCGCCTTCATGAGGGTAATGATGCTGGTGGTCATGCCGCTTCTCTCACCTCGGACCGAAATGATCTCGCCGGAAGGGGGGTAGTAATGTGAACTATCTTATCGTGACATATAATCTCCGCTCGGTTCTCGGGCAATCAGTCCATGCCGACAACGACATCGAAACTACTAAGCGTAAAAGGAATAAGGTCGATATCAAAGACATGACCGGACAGTTTTAACTTACATCCCGCAAGTACATGAGTCGTTACTATAGTCTTACCGTCAGCTAATTCAACACGAAACTTAGCATCTAACGGAGTTGAAGTTAGGTCTAAGAGTTGACTAAATGCTTTCGACACAAAACTCCTATCAGCTCCAGTGTCAAACAAAACAGAAGCAAAACAATCGTTTACAGGGAACTTACTAGTCACCACGTACGGATCATTGCGGGCTTGACCCGACCCAATAACAAACCCTCTTCCTTTGCCATTTCTTCCACCACTACTGCCACTTTCATTACCTTCATTGTTGTCGTTCTGTTTCAGCTTGGGACAATCTTTCCTGAAATGACCTTCCTGCCCACATTCGAAACATCCCTTCGTCGTCATAGGTGGCTTAGGAGCACCCTTTGCCGCAAGGTCTCCTCTACATTCCTTCGCCTGGTGACCCATCTTTCCGCATCTCTGACACTTGACACGGTCACACGGGCCAACATGATGATAGTTGCACCTATTGCACTTCGGATATTTCCCAGCATATCCGCTCGAACCCTGCCGCTACCGTTGTTATTGTTGTTGTGACTCTGATTGTTAAAGCTCCGAGTGAATTCGGGCTTACGGTAGTGTTGTTGCTGTGGGAGGTTCGAGGATGAAGATCTGGTGTTGTCAAACTTTCTCTTTCCGCTGCTCGGGTTGCTGTTGCTGTTGTTGTCACTACTCGGGTTGTCACGGGCTTTAGTGGTTGAACCCCTAGGTGGTAACGCACCTTGGGTCACAGCTTGATCCGTCAGTTTGTGAGCAAAACGGATCGCTTGTTGAATCGTGACTGGTTGGAAGACGTCACCATGCCCTGAATTTGCGGTGCTAACCTATCAATATACATTTCAATCCTCTTACTCGGCGGATCTACCATCCGCGGACACATCACAGATAACTCGTGAGAACGGGTAGTGTTGGCTTCGATTTAAGAACCCACCATCTTCAGTGACCAAAATTTTGATTCCAACTTCGAAATCTCCTCTCTCGGACAGTACTCCTCTCGCATCATGTTCTTGAACTCCTCCCAGTTCATCACGTTAGCCAGTTCCAATCCAAGAATTTGCACATCTGCACATCGTCTGGGGACACCTCTGAGTGTGCGTCTGGCTCAGCCGGTTCTTCCTCCGGTTCCTCCTCGGGATCTTCCTCAGGTTCCTCCTCAGGCTCCTCTTCGGGATCTGCCTCAGGCTAGGCCTCAGGCTCTGCCTCAGGTTCGGCTGCGTTCTGAGCAATTTGCATTTGTAAGACATCGCAACGCTCTCGAGTTATCTCGGTTCGGGTCCTTGCTACTTGGAGTTGCTCTTGCAAGTCAATCATCTCGGCTTGCATCTTCCTCATAATCTTCATCTGTTGATCACTAGCCTCTTGCATTTCCTTCATTGCCGCTGCCATGCGGGCAATCTCCTCCTTAGTCTCGGTTCCGTCTTTTAACAGTCCGGAAACGTTCGCTCTCGTATAGCGCATGTAACCCACGTCACGCTCCAAGCATGAAACAACAGCTGCGAGAACTCGCTCTACAGGTTTGGTTATGGGTGGTAGGGTGTTGGGATAAGAAGGGTGGTTCGGGTGAGGCAACGGGGGAACTTGTTCGCGATAGACCATACGTCTGATCATGTTAGGGTACCAATCCCAGCAAACGTCGTTTTCGTATATGCCTCCGGATAGGCGGTACCTCTTCGGTGTGGTAGCTTCGAGTTCCGGGACTACTCGAGGCGGCGATGCGGTAGGTATCTACGGTTCTTTCCCGTGAACATGAGTCATCGGATCGGATGATGATGATGATGATGGCGGCGTCGACATTCCTTCAGGTAAGCCGTGTATGCGCGCGCGTATGAGTGAAGGAGGTAAAGAGATGAGATAACAAAGACTACACAACTCTATGCAGTGCTTATCATTATAACTAATGGGTCGTCACGGTTATAGTCTAGTATGCATGCAGCTTCTAGTTCGCTATAACCAATGGCTCTGATACCAATCTGTCACACCCTCAAAATCCACTAACGGAGTTTTACCGTCAGAGGGTGTGAACTAACAGGAACGGAATCATCAGTTATAATTAAACCATAAAAACGTTTAAATGAAAATAAGTGCGGAAGCGTAAAACCATAGAAACAATGTTACGTCACGCAGGACGATTTAAAACCAATGATAACAGTTAAAAGTACGTTTGCATAGTTAAAAGTTTTTCAAGCAATGCATGTTCCTAAACCGCGCGCCCGCCTCGGCTACCTGAGAATAACATACTAAAAGTTCAACACAAGGTTGGTGAGTTCACAAGTTATATAAAAATAAATCGTTTAGCGTTTGCGTTCAGCGTTTTGCGTTACAGCGTTACAGCGTTTTGCGTTACAGCATTACAGCGTTTTGCGTTACCGGATAGTGTTATGTCAAATTATATATCGATAGGTAGCTAGTCTATACAACAAGTATTACTAAGTGTTCGACACCGAAACTGACTCGTTTAATAAGTGCCTTGTCACCAGGTCCTCCAGACCATGGTACGTGTTAGCCAAAATTACACCCGCTCGACCTCCAGTCGAGTTTAGCGTTGGGTGGGGTTTGTCAAACCCAGTAGTACTACTCAACAGTGTAGGTTCCCGGACAGTCTTACACGGGATATCGCTATCTACGTAGGTGCGGAATCCCTGCGTAGGTAGTTACGAGCGTAGAATACGAATAACAATCACACGCGATACAAACGAACACGTTATGTAATATAACTTGAAACACGTCTATTACAGACTCTCGACACATTCACTGAACTACTGAATTACACGTGAATATCCAAAACACTAACTTAACTCTCGTAAACCCGTAGGTTACTTAAATACACGACAACTTCGCCTCAGGCGAAGTTGTCAGTAACTTCGCTCGTTGAACAAGTTCGCCTAGGCGAACTTGTCAACAACTTCGCTTGTTCAACAAGTTCGCCTAAGCGAACTTGTTGATAACATCGCTTACATACATAAACATAAACTTAAACATAATTACATTACAGACTCGATTATAAACGCTAGACTATGAACTACTGACATTTATGTACCAACAGACTCCCCCTTGGCAGTAGCTTCATATCTTGATCTTCAAAGCTTGTGTCTTGTAATCTCTCGTCTTCTCTCTTCATCTCTTCAAGCATGCACTCCCTGTCTAACACATAGAGAAACCAACTTCTGGTACTTCTTAGCTTCCTCTTTCCAAGCAGGAATGTAGAAAATCTTCTTAGCATGTAGTACCTGCAAGTCAGCTTGAGACAGATTGACTAAGTGCATAGGATCATACACTCTCATGATCTCTTGCTCATCTTCATCCTCCATGACCGCTTCAGCAGTTTCACAATCCACGTACCACCACTTCAAGTCTTTCAAGACGTTCTTGGGCATCACCTTCATCGGCACTTCTTTTAAATGACGGACTGGTTTATACTTCATAACCATCCATGGTTTGCCGTCTGCCCTCATCCCTCTATCCTTGACCTCTACTAACTTCCCTTTCTGAGGCTTCAGAAGTTCAAACTTTTTATCTTTAATGGCCTCCTTCCAAACAATTTTCCCAATTACTCTCGCCATGTTATCATCGCTTCTGTTTATCAGCCCCAGTCTTGCTAAGTCTTTCACCTCACACGCCGGTAAGGTATTCAGGGATCTTAACATCTTCTTGAAGTACTGAATGCCGTCGTAACGTTTGATCACAAATAGTTTCAACTCTTCATCGTACAACCAGCATATGATTCCCTTCTTTGATTCTGCATATCCCTTTATATTATACGTCTTTTTGAACATCGTCGGTACTGCTGGCTTCTTCGTCTTTACAAACCACTGAGCGCAGCCTTCCTTCCAGTTTGGCTGATCTTCCCACTCAGTGTTGTCAACTGCAGCATCATCACATGTAGTCGACTGTTCAACCACAGGGATCTCATGCTCTACATTTTCTTCAACAATCTCTCCTTCTTCTATCACATTCTCAACCACAATTTCTGCACCAATCTTTTCAATCTCATCGATTAGCAGAACATCACCTTCATTGATCAACTCATCATCCTCTAACATATCGTCTATCTCTTTCAGCGCATCAATCATTTCATCAACAATCTCAACATCTTCAACCACATCCACATCATCACCAGCAGTAACCACATCATCACCAGCGACAGACTCCCCCTCAGCTGTGGAAGCCCCAAGAGCTATAGTAGTTCTTGGCAACTCACCACCTGCACCTTCCGGTGCATTGGGATCATCGTCTTGATCGTTTCGGCGCTTGGTCCTCAACTCATCTCCTCTACAGCTCATCTCCCCCTGAGATGCCAAGAACACCTTCAAGGCATCTATAATTTTCCCGTGCTCAGCCAGGAGGGATGCCTGCAGTTGATTTGCTTCCACTAGGCTTTGAATAGTCTTGGACTGCTCGGCTACAATCCGCTCTAGTGAAGCTATTCGATCCGGGTCTGAAGTGGGCGTGACCGCAGGTGGTACCGTACCCGATAACCCTGCAGTAGTGGTGACCGTAGACTCGACAAATCGTGCTACTACCACCGATGGAGTATGCGTTTGTGGTGGTAGAGACACAATTGCTGGAGTTGACGTTTGGACGGCCGTGATCGATGGAATGACAGCCGACGATGTAGCCACTACGGGAACAACCGTAGCGCTTGTACTCGATACCTGCACAGAGGTAGGAACAAAGGACATACCAGACAGGGCAGGTGGAGCAAAACGTACCAACCGTGAAGTCTCTCCAGCTCCTACACCCATACATGTCCTTTCCCTTCGTGAACGCTTTCTCACCAGCTGCACAGCCTCTTCTTCATCATCTTCCTCGTCGTCGTCAACAATTCTCTTTTGTTTACCAACCGTTCTCTCATGCGTTACCATCATCCTTCTAGCCTCTTCCATCACATCATCAAAATCAGCCTGTGGACCCGAGACTTGAATATTCTCTTGTGGATCAACTCGGTCCATATCAAACATTCCTTGGCCTCCCAACATGGCATCAAGGTAAATCTCTGTAGCTGACACAGCAGCAGATACAGCAGGCGCAGCTGATACAGCCTAGGGTGCTGCCGCCTGTTGTGGTCTTGGGTCTCTGAACTCGTCCCCTGCCGCAGGCACATACTCCGGGTTTATAAGATACCAAAAGAGCGGAGTATGCCTGGGAAGCAGCTCAGGCTTGCTTCGTGCGCTGGAAGTGCGACACTGTGCAAAGATACGTTTTGTCACACTTTTCACGTATCGAATAGGGCGTCGTTGAGGCAGCGTCGGAGCCACATGATTGAAAATCATCTGTAGGAATCGAGGATACATTGTAAACCGCTCACGCGCCACAGCCCTTCGTTGTCTATCAATCTCGTAAAAGATCATCTGGCTGAAAGAATATCTTTTATTATAAGTCAACGCAGTCATAGCAGACTGCATTGTCGCACCCATTCCATCAGTGCCTGCCTTCCGTCCTGACATACATACGATCATGACGTGCATAAGGAAGCGCCACTGAGTGTCCCCTAAGAGACCAGAATATCCCATCCTGAGGAACGCCCCATCACGGAATGGAGCAACAAACTCCGTTGGGTCATCCCTCGTCTCTTCACCAAACTGCAACGCCACCCGTATTTGTTCAGAAGAAAACTGAACAACTTGACCGTTTACGGTGGCTCGCATAACCGGGGGCTCAACCCGGCAATCGTACTCTACCGTTTCCCAAAAGTCTTCAATATTCGGTAGGGAAATAGGCAGGGTAGTGGTTATTGCATGATATATCCTTGAGCGCAGGAGAAAAGTAATTATCTCCCTATAGTCCTCCACGCCCTTTGCATCTGGGTCAAGTGTTATGAACTGGTTATGAGCTGGGAAGAACTGTCTGTGATCATCACCGTCATCACCTGCACCTCCTGCACCTCCAACAGCAGCCATATCTGCATTAAACGAACCAAGTTAGATAAACGTTAAAGTGTTACACAAGTTCGCTTGATTACCAGGAGCGAAGTTGTGGTCAAACCTGTATAGGCGAAGTTAAAGGTGAGGCGAAGTTGGGAACAACTTCGCTTCATCTTTAAGTTCGTCTAATTAATTTTAAGTAAAATGGTCTGGGCGAAGTTAGTGATAACTTCGCCTCTTCACAACATCGCCACAGGTGAAGATAAGGGTTAGGAGAAATTAAGCCTCAGGCGAAGTTGCGGATAACTTCGCCTCAGGCGAAATTAATCATCAGGCGAAGTTGCGGATAACTTCGCCGAAACCCTAACTTCGCCTGAACTGAATCGGTGACTGTTAGGATTCTAAAAGCCGGAATCCGATTATTCGGCAAAGTTTGACGATCCAGGAGACTCTAACACATGATATTACGGATGGTTAGATGAAAAGATCGTCCATGAACACGTAACACAAGTTTGTAAATCTCGGTTTTGAAAGGTCACCGGACCGAGGTCACGAAACCGTTCAAAACGACCTATGAAAAGCATCACTGTCGTTGGATATACGGTTAATCGATAACACACACCTTGAATCTATAAACGAAACTGAGAAAAAAGGATCGAAATCGGAAACGAATCAAGTTCGCCGTAAAATATATATCTTCGCCGGAAAATTCTAATAAGTTCGCTTGAATATCTGATGAACAGTTTGACCCTTAAAATCCTTTATATAGAGGTTCTGTTATACAGGCGAAGTTACGGATAACTTCGCCTAGGCGAAGTTATTCACAACTTCGCCTGTTCAACAACATCGCCTAAAATTTCAAAATTTAACCCTTAAGATTTTAACAGTTGTCCTTTAAGAAATTAATAACATGATCAATTCTAAGTAACCAGTTAAGAAATCATAAAGCTATCTAAGTACAAAAACGTAAAAAATTTAAAGTTTAAGGGATCAAATTTCAGTCTCGATAGGGACTGCTACGTTTTAGAAAAGATCCGAACAGGAATCATACTAACTACGTGACTGTCACATAGATTCGTGTTTAGCTGTATTATGACATATAGAGACAGGTTGTAAGCAGGTAATATGCTTAAGATGGTTTTCATCGTTTCTGTGATACGAGTTAGGTTCAATTAATCCTTAAAATTTAAGTGGGCAACAACTCATAAATATTGATGCCTCCTATCTATCCTCAAAGCGTATTTGGCTTTCCCCAAGTCACCCCGAATTGACTTCGACCCATAGTGTCTGATTAACTTGTAAGTATTCTTTGTCTGCTTCCCGTACTCATTCTTACTCCATGATTGAGAAGTCTCGATATCTTGAACTCTCGAATGTTACAATAACTTCATAAGTACTAAAATATATATATATATTTTTTTTTATTTTATTTTTTTCAAACTAACATACTTATAGACTTCAGAGTAATAAACAACTGCAAGTCCCGAATCTGGATCACTGCAGTGTCTTGAAACGCCTTCTTCACGGGAATCAGAACACTTACGGGCTCGTGTATGACTGGGTAATCACTTTTCTGCCAATCATTCGGAAAGATATACATGAAGACACGCAAAACTCTTAAGGAGTTTCCACATAAAATCAAGTAAAATTTAATTTGTATCACATTCACTTTTACGCACCATAAAAAGTTACCATGACATACAATGATTGTCCTAAAGCCTTTTAAGCCTAATAACGTCACTAGTTAAGCACACAAAGTTAGTATATCTATCATTTTCCATGGTTGGATCAATTTTCCGTTTAACATAGCTAACTAACTTCTTACGAAGTAACAGACTTGAAAAGTAATTTCATTTCCCCAAAAAAATATTTTGACTTCAATCGCCCCGATCACGTCAAAGTCTTCAGGTAAACGGCAATCCTGAAGATCCAATGGATCAACAGGACCGACCACATACAAGTATGTGTCCTTCTAACTAAGTATGAACGACTAATTTTCAGCGACAGAAAGAAAAACACATCATAACTGCCCCTGTCAATTTCAGTCATCTGGTTAATGGCGACCCTCATTCTCTACAAGTAGAAACGAGGACCAAAACATATCCGAGGATATGTCCATCAAACTGAGGTAACCGACTAATTTTAAGCAATAGTGACGTTTTTTTATTTTTATTTTTTTTTTTTTATTTTTTCAAACAACACAAAAAAAACATGGTTACTCGGGATTGATCATCCCGTTCAGCTCAATTAGGTTTTGAAATCTGGATTTATCAAACGCTTTTGTAAATAAATCAGCGAAATTTTCTAGCGTATCGACCTTAATCAGTTTCTTCTCAGCACAATCCCGTATGAAATGATGACGAATGTCAATATGTTTAGTCTTACTATGTTTCACGGGATTGTTAATTACTGAGATGGCAGCAGTGTTATCAATAAAAATAGGAGTGAGTTAAGAAATTCAGACCATAGTCGCTCAATTGTTGCTGAATCCACAAAACCTGAGAGCAGCAGTTGGATGCTGCCATATATTCAGCTTCGCACGTTGAGATTGCGACTGATGTCTGTTTCTTGCACTGCCAGGAAACTAATCTTCCACCGAGAAACTGACATCCACCTGTTGTCGACTTCCGACTCTGATTGCACCCTCCATAATCAGAATCCGTATAAGCAACCAGTTCCACGTCTCCTCCCCTCGGGTACCACAACCCTAGCTTCGGCTTGCCTTTGAGATACCGCAAAATCCTCTTCACACCCTTCATGTGAGATTCCTTTGGGTTTGCCTGAAAACGAGCACAAAGACAAACAGCAAACATTATATCAGGCCTAGAAGCAGTCAAATACATCAAAGAACCTATTATAGTCCGATACAGAGTTGGGTCCACATCTGCGTCACCGTCTATTTCAGCTCCCAACTTGTGGTTGACGCAAATTGGAGTGTCAAATGGAGAAGAGTCCTCCATCTTGAAGCGCTTGAGGACATCATGAACATATTTTTTTTGATGAATGAACATCCCATCCTTCTTTTGATCAACCTGCAATCCTAAAAAGAACGTTAGTTCACCCATAGCACTCATCTCAAATCTTTTCTTCATGACGGCCTCAAATTCCTGACACATGGAGACTCTTGATGCAGCAAATATGATGTCATCCACGTAGACTTGAACTAGCAGGAAGTCACTTCCATCTCTCTTCACAAACAGTGTGCTGTCAATCAAACCCCTTTCAAAACCATTCTCTAGCAAGTAGTCCGATAACGTTGAATACCAGGCACGAGGTGCTTGATGTAATCCATACAGCGCCTTGCTCAACTTGTACACATGATCAGGAAAGTCTGGGTCAGGAAAACCCGGAGGTTGCTCAACATACACAACCTCATCAACTTTCCCATTGAGGAACGCACTCTTCACGTCCAACTGAAACACTTTCATCTTCTTAAAAGCAGCAAACGCCAAAAACAATCTTATCGCTTCCAACCTGGCCACCGGAGCGAACACTTCATTATAATCTATCCCCTCTTGCTGATTAAAACCTTTAACGACCAGCCTCGCCTTGTTTCTTATAATAATCCCCTTTTCATCTCTCTTGCACTTAAACACCCATTTTGTGCCTATCGCATGCACATTCCTTGGTTTTTCAACCAAAGTCCAAACTTCCATCTTCTTAAATTGAGCCAACTCTTCTTGCATGGCCTCGACCCACGAGCTGTCCTTAAGAGCCATTTGATAATTTTTCGGTTCAATCTGGCTAATAAAGCATGAGTACAAACATTCGTTCATTATACCCGTTTCCTTAATGCTTGTATAAACACAGGTGTGCTCATTCAAGCTACTTCTGGTTTGTACACCGGAGGACACATCACCTATAACATTCTCCAAAGGGTGGTCTTTGTGAATTCTCGTGGTCGGAACAGCACCGACATGCAAATTATCTTCTAAATTAGAAGAGAGCTCATCTATGGTTGTTTCTGGCTGAGAGTGAAATGGATTGATAAACTCTTCTTCAGGAGAGACAGCAGGGGAACCGATAGAATTTGATGAGGAAGGTTGACAATCATCAAATAGCTGTCTATGTGCCAAATTTTCCTCCTCATCTAGAATCATCTTCGTAGCAACACGTTCTTCTTCTTCTGTACAAAACAAATCAGGTATGTTAAAAGACTTGAAGAGCCTATCATAGTCGAAAATCCCAGGAGGTCCGATGCTCGGTCTTGGCGATCTAACTCGTAATGTCGGTGTTACATACCACCTCAACCTTGCCGTTCGTTGTATTAAAGACACGCCTGTTGGGAGTCCCAACTTCATAGCCGACCAAGATTCCTTCAGCTGCTGCTTCACCAAACTTTGAATGTGCCTTTAAAATTGAACACGGGGACCCGAAAGCTTCAAGTCCACACAAATTGGGCTTTCTCCCATGCATAAGCTCGTAGCATGTTTTATTAAGTCTTTTTACCGTTAAAACTCTATTCAGTACATAGCAAGCTGTAGAAACAGCTTCAGCCCAGAACACCACCGGAAGCTTCGAATCAGCCAGCATAGTTCTGGCTCCTTCAATTAAAGTTCTATTCTTCCTATCAGCCACTCCATTCTGTTGCAGAGTATACGGAGCGCTTAATTGGTGTTCAATCCCTCTTGACAGACAGAAGATCTCCATTTCAAAATTTTTAAACTCGGAACCATTGTCACTTCTGATGAACTTCACTCATTTATCCATAATGTTCTCAACTTTGGTAATCAGATTCTTCACCAGTTGAGCCGTTTCGTCCTTCAATTTCAGAAAGTATACCCACGAGTATCGTGAGTAGTCATCAGTGATCACCAAGCAATAAGTTGTACCACCTAGACTTCTTACATTCACAGGATCGAAGAGATCCATGTGAAGCAGCTCTAGTGTACTGGCAATTGATTTTACTTTCTTGGTGAGATGAGACTTCTTGTGCTGCTTTCCCTTCTTGCACGCAAGACATTTGTCTTCAAAATTGAAACTTTTTAAGGGAACACCCAACACAAGCCCATGTCTGACAATATGGTTCATCTTCCAAAGATGAATGTGCCCCATTCTCCTGTGCCACAGTTCAGATTCCGATTCGCTTGCTTTCGTCAAAAGGCACGATTCTTCCGTTGACATTTCAGTTGAACTTAAATCCATCATATACGTATTTCGATCACGTGGAGCCTTCATTACTATCCACTCCTCTGGTATTTGAAAACCAGGCTTCAACACAATCGCATCAGTCTTCGTGAAGTGTACGGTATAATCTTTATCACAAATCTGCGACACACTCAGCAGATTGTGCTTCAGTTCTTCAACAAAGTTCACATTTTCTAACGTCATCTTCCCGTTAGTTACCGTACCCCTTCCTGTTATTTTGCCTCCACTCTCACCAGCAAAACTGACTCTTGCTCCTTGAACAGGTTTTAAATCTTGTAACAAATCCTTGTTACCAATCATGTGCCGGGAACAGCCGCTGTCCACAACCCAAAGATTCTTGGACGCCCTGTTCAACTGTTCCTGCACAAACAAAAGAGATTATTAAAATTTGGGGACCCAAGACCTCTTGGTCTTGGGTCGATTAACCTTCTTAACAGAACTCACACACCTTGGCTGACCAAAGTTAGCATTAGAAAATTTTCCACGAGTCCTAACAGGATACCTCCTTGGAGACTGATGGTGAGGCCAACCAAACCGACGAACATTAAGAGAATCAAAAGAATTATAGCATTTGGTTTGGTTATTAGTAGTGTAAAAACGAGATGTGTTTCTTTGAAAACCTGAATTATCTCTCAAATTTGAATGGTTTTCATTTTTAACATTTAAGCGATTACCAAAAACCTTAGTCTCAGTTTTCGAGGGCCTCACCTCTCTGAAACGCTGCTTCAGAGGGCAATCAGCAACAAGGTGCCCTATTTGATTACATCTAAAACAACACCTATATTCAGCTTTCTTTTCAGCAGATGTTTTAGATGTGGAGGCAGTATTACCAACCGTACATCTCACATAAGGTGGGACATATGGGTTGAGTGGAGTACTACTTTTAGTTGATTTAACTTTTTCTCCACTAGTGGGTAATACTTCCTTCTCTTTTGTCTTACCCGACTCGGATGACTTATCCGAATCAGATGAGACTGGACTTGAAATAGAAATTTTAACTTTTGAGACAGGCGAACTTGTTTCGCCTTTACTAACTTCCGGTACTTTACCAGTTTCCTTAGCAGGACCTGTCTGATCAGCTACAAAATTAACAGATTCATGAACACTAGGATTGAAAGTATAATTATGGTTATAAGGTGGTGGAACCTCATGGTAACCAATTCCTCCCCTCTTAGGTGAGGAACCTTGATCACTAACGAGGTGATCAAGAATAGCAGAGGAATTCCGGAATTGCTCCAGTTTCCTATTTAGTTCCACCACTTTTACCTGGTGATCAGCAATCTGTTTTTCTTTCTCAGCGATTAACTTGGTTTTCTCTTCTAAAACCTCGTTGCTTAGATCGATCACATCAATTTTTTCAGCTAATTTTGTTTTTAAACTTTTAACGTCTTTTTCACAAGCTTTAATTTTTATTTTATAATTATTTTCTCTTGTCTTTGTGAAGTGATGATCTTCTTTCAAGGTTTTAAATTCGGCATCCAACTTAACATACTGATCAGTAATTGTAGCAAGCTGTTCAGACAAGTTCTCACATTTAGTACAGATAGGTTTAGTACATACCTCGGAGTTCCGGTCATCAGCCATGAAAGCTTTTTCATTTTCAGCAGCTTTCATACATTCTTCAGCTGCAACCTTCGCCATGTGTGCCTGCTTAAAGAGTTCTCCAGAGAACATGTTCCAGTTGTATTCACCAGCATCAGACATCATGGCATTATTCCCATTGTTATTTCCACTTGGCTGTGTAGTCCTCCCCTGACTACGTTCTACACGTGCATTAGTGCACTCCTTTGCAAAGTGTCCATTTTGTTGACAATTGTAACACCTCACCCATGACTTATCAAATCCTGGCTTTCCACCTACGAACTTTCTGCCAGTCTTCTTCATGAAACGCTTCACTCTTCTGACTATCATCGCCATCTGCCACTGCAGATCCATCTCCTCCAGATCATCAGGATCGATCTGGTCATAGTCTTCTTCCAAAGCAGCAGGGTCCACTATCTTCCCTTGTATGTAGTTCTCGTAAGAAGCAATAAAAGATGCATAGAGTGCAAACTACTCTTCAGCAGATTTGACACTCATTGGCATCTTAGTGTAGTTATTGCTTGAAGCACTGGGAGAGAAACTACTCTTGGATGCTTGAGGTTTCGAAGCACTTGATCCTCCAGCAACAAAGCAAACATCACCGTTCATGTTTACTGACACATTTCCTTCATGAGAAGAGTTAGAACCTGACTCTCCTTTGGAGTAGTAAGCAGCAGATTCAGACTTCGAACTTGAGCCTGAGTTAACTTTGGCACCATACATACCAGGGTCTTGAACCTGATCCGTTGGTGTCTCTTTACGAACCATATTAAGCTCAAAGGTTCTGAGCTTGTTTACTGCTGTCTCCAAGTCATAATTGGGAAAGTCTTTGTCTTCCCTCATTAGAACAGTGTACATTTCCCACTTCGGTGGAAGAGCATCGAGAAGCTTCTCAACTATTTCCTCCTCTCTGTAAGCAATAGAATAGTTGTTCAGCTCTGTCATTAGATGATAATATCTGGTGAAAATATCATCGAGCGATTCGTTCTTCAAATACTTGAAGACAGAGAACTGGGTCTTTAACAGCTTAATCTTCGAGGCATGAATACCCACGTTCCCTTCGAATCTATTCTCAAGAGCATCCCAAAGCTCTCGTGCAGAAGTGTACTTCCGGAATGTATAGAGAATCTCTTGAGGAAGAGCCATAGTAATTGCAGCATGGGCCTTGCTCTCGGCCTCATACATCTTCTTCTCTTCTTCCTCCATCTTGCTGTACTTCTTTATCACATCCCGACCATCGTATTCCATTGTCGGTGGAATATATCCATCCTGGATGCACACCCACATCTTTGCATCCTGGTATTTAATATACTGAATGAACCTATCTTTCCACGCTACAAAGTCGGTTCCTTTCATCAACCTTGGGGCCTTAGTAGCCGACCCCGCTTCAACTTCCATTTTGACTAACTCTGAGATGTTAATCCGCGACATCTTCTCGAAAACACGAAAAACCTGATAAAAACAAAAATTCTTCCAAACAGTACTATAGGCAAAGTTAAGGATAACTTCGCTTAATTGTTAACTTCGCTGGAGAAACCTCAAATTCGCGTGACTTGGCGAAGTTGAGAATAACTTCGCTTAGGTAAGCGAACTTAGGAGATAAGCGAAGTTGAGGATAACTTCGCTTAGGCGAACTTATGAGGTAGGCGAAGTTGTGGTTAACTTCGCTCAACCTTATATCTTCGCCGAAACCCTACTTCCAGCGACGGCAACTTCGCCTGAAGAACAACAACTTCGCCCGAAGAACACTGAAAATATTCAGATCTGTTTTCGACGATTTAGCAGTTTCCGGTCGGTGTGACGGCTTGAATATGACTGTATAAGGTGAGTATACCACAATATCAACGAAAACACGTCCCGCGAATAGGTCAAACGAGACGTTTTCTACACCCGCGTGAAATCCTGAACCACACAATCGAGCCAATGCTCTGATACCAATTGTAGGTTCCCGGACGGATCATACACGGGATATCGCTATCTACGTAGGTGCGGAATCCCTGCGTAGGTAGTTACGAGCGTAGAATACGAATAACAATCACACGCGATACAAACGAACACGTTATGTAATATAACTTGAAACACGTCTATTACAGACTCTCGACACGTTCACTGAACTACTGAATTACACGTGAATATCCAAAACACTAACTTAACTCTCGTAAACCCGTAGGTTACTTAAATACACGACAACTTCGCCTCAGGCGAAGTTGTCAGTAACTTCGCTCGTTGAACAAGTTCGCCTAGGCGAACTTGTCAACAACTTCGCTTGTTCAACAAGTTCGCCTAAGCGAACTTGTTGATAACATCGCTTACATACATAAACATAAACTTAAACATAATTACATTACAGACTCGATTACAAACGCTAGACTATGAACTACTGACATTTATGTACCAACAAACAGTGACTCGCTATTCTAAATATTAACCGGTTCGATGTGTAGGACTTCAAATGTTTCGTTTGCCACTTAGCCTTTACAAGTGATATATAATTTATAACAAAATCTTAAATGCGTTGTGGAGTATGTTATCTCCCCCAAGTGAAAAGCGTTTGAAAATAGTTTAAAGAGGGGAAAGTGAAACTCACTGTTTGCGAAGAATTTCCCAAATTAAATCACCAAGATGCGCGTCACAGAAAAACTCTCTCTAGCGTTCTAAAACAACAAAGAGATTTTTCTAAGTGTCGGAATATTATCGAGTCTCTAGACCCGGCACATAATACCTATGCACATAACATGTTTCGTGTTTCGTTTGTGAATCGTGTGTGACTTTAACAAGTGTTTTTGTGACACATTACATGTGTAAGCAATCATATACGTGTCATGTATTCATAAAGTACATCACTATCAGTTATTCCCCGTAAGGGCATTTTGGTCAACAAATAACAATTAACTAGCCATTATTCCCATGAGGGCAATTTGGTCAAATCATGGCAATCAATTAGCAATTATTCCCCGCAAGGGTATTTTGGTCAAAACATAACAATTATATAGTAAGTATCATGTTTCATGCATTTTTACACAACTCAGCAACTAGTTTCACCGAGACAGAAATTCTACTTGAAAGATTGTACTATTCCACTGATCATAGCATCTCAATTAATTTACCAAAAATCATCACAGAAGCATATATGTATTAGGTTTCCAGAACATATTTTATTATATTTTTATTCCACATAGTTTTCTCACAATCATCAAATCATTACAGCAAACTCACAACAGTCAAATTCATGCGCAACAGAATGTTATTTGAAATTCACGTTAAAAGAAAAATCCAATAAATGCAAGACTACTTGGGTTAGGTTTCTAACTCAATGAGTCAACTTCCAGAAGTGGAACCAACCCAATTGGTCTCGTAGTTCATGAGATATAACATTTACAAAACAACCTAACAGCAGGTCTAACAACTCAGCTTTGCACAACGTTTTTGTAAAATCATAAAAGTTAACCTTTAATTGTCCAAAAATTACAAGTTTGGACATTATGAAAACTAAACTCAACAAAATACCCTGTAGTGTTAACAACCTCAACCAATTTCCAAATTAACATTTATTTACAGTCGTCTAAACATAACTTACAATCTGTCCAGTACCAGTTTTGACCTTTAATCACAATTAAATCGTTTGACCAACCAAAACACCTCCAAATTTGGCGTGGTTGGACTTTCTGAAAACTAGACTCAGAGTACTACCTTTTAGACTCATAATTTGCTCAGTTTGCTTTTATATTCAACAAGTTACACATCATTCAATCTTAACAATCACTGCTGTCAAAAACTCAGCAAGCCTAAACAATCATCTAACATGCATCCTAAGCATACGACATAACCCAAAACATGTAATACACATAATTAATCATATAAAATCAGTAGCAACCCTCTAGGGTTTACAAACAATCAACGATTCATCAATCTTTTACCGTTCAAAATCACATATGATCCTCAATATCAACAGCCAATACATAATCAATCATAAGAACACTTAATATGATATTCAATAGTTAGGGTTTCATATTTATATCTTAAAACGCAGAAATAAACCAAGGGAAACGTGAGGGGTGCTTAGAAACGAGTGTAGGATGCTCCGATTATGACGAACAATATCAAAACGAGGTGATATGTGGGTGTGTGTGAGCTGCCGATCGCAAGGATGAGGGAGAGGGGGGGCTGCCGATCGCGATCGGGGTAGGGAGAAAAAAGAAAGAAAAGTGATTTAGGGTTTTAGGTTTAGTATTATTTATAAAAATAAGATGTTACACTCAAGTCCCTCAACTTTCAATTGTTATTTTTCTAGTTTAATTAACTAATTCTAGTATATTGAGTTAACGTTTATAACGATGTTATCACATAACACATAAGCCTAACACAAAATTATCACATAATTATTGTTTTGACGTTTTTCGTTTATTCACCAATCATTTGCGTCAACTCGTTTGCGTTTCGGTGCAATTCCCGAAAGACTACACATGTAGTAAGTGTTAAGCGTCATTTAAACCCTAGTTTAAATGTAATGAAGTGTGCGTTATAGATTCAGTGAACTTTAAGTTTGAATTGACGGAGTTGAGTTAATGGAGTTAACCTGAAATTGACGATTGTCACATCATTTTTGAGAAATTGAAAGGCAAATCATAAATAATCCCCACAGTGGCATTTGCTAGATCACGACTCATCAGAGCCCATGATCCTTTTCTTGGAGCAAACCACTGTATCACATGGTGAATGATAAATCTATACAGCATTGGAAACATCCCCTTTTGAAACTGCCCATCATGTACAGTTACCTGATAACCCATCGTCTCTTCAAATATTTTCATCAGGTGTGTTTTATTGAAGTTTATATGATTATGGACATCATCGCGTAACTGCAAGCATCGTCTTATCATTCTTTCAGTGACCTGTATTTCTTGTCTTGCAACTGTTGCTTTGATATTCCGTCCGTTAATATCATCAACTAGTCTTGCAGATCTGCAGAAATCCAGTGAATGATTTCTGTATATAACAGAGCTTTCAGTGAAAGCAAAACTGACATTTGATCGAGCCATCCATGTAATCATTGGCGCCCCCGGCTCGTTGTCAGGTGTGACTTGCAATAGTGCACACATGTTATGCTTCTTTTCAAAAACATACTTGATTTGTTCTTCTTCTGCCATATCTAAAAATCACAATCAAATATATTCAAAGTGAAATTAGTCATAAAGTTCAGTACTTTAGGTAATTTCAAGGTATAAAAATGAAGAAGAAAGAGAGAAAAAAAATCATCAAGAACCTGTTCTTCGACAAGTTTATAACCTAAACACATAAACAAAATATTAGTAATCAAATACATAATCAAAGCCCATAACAATCTAATCATGATTGGAAAACACATTATTAATGCTTACCGAGTCGGAATTAGATGGCTGATTCAAGTTAGGGTTTGGATTAATAATGAATGCGAAAGGTCGGTTTGGATTTCTTTGTGAGTAAGCAATTGCAGTGGAAAGAGAGAGAGAGGGAAATGTAATGTTGAAAATTTTGCCTAACTCCCTCTTAAATACCTTTTGAAAGTGAGTTTTAAATGTTTTTTGTCATTTTGTGAATTATTAGCTGTCAAAAAGTAACGTTATCCACTTGATATTTTAAAACAATTTTAAAACATATAACACTTTATTATTTTATGCTTAGCAAACCTTACCCCGAAAAGTAAACCTTTGCAAAGTCTACTCAGTATACTTCCAATTACACAAACCTTACCCGATAAAATATTAAACCTTGCTTGAAAACATTTTCTTTTAATATTATACGGTTTACCCGATTCCTTGTTACTCACAAACATTGCCTGGTCAAGCTTACCCGAAATACCTGATTTCTTTGAGAACTTAATCACAAGTTAAATAATCAAGTATAGAATAACAAATAAGCATTCTTGCTATGAATCAATTAAGATACCCAAATAAATTTCTCAAATATAAATCAGGTAACTCAATCTAGCATAAAACCTATCAGAAACACATTCAATCAAACACAAACACACTTTGATGAACAGTGTGCCCGAGCAACCTTCATAAGATGGTATGCCCGAAAAACCTTCTTTACAAAGTATACCCGAACAACTTTCATAGAGTAAAATGTGTGCCGGAAATGATATGTTGCAGACAATGTACTCGGAAAGTCAAATTTTGAAATTACTAAGTATATTAACGGAACAATATTGTACCCGGAATACATAGTGTGTAACACCCCGTAACCGCAGCGGAAACGTACACGGGATGCAACAGACACATCTGATATCAACAGCATTGCTTATAAAGGAAATACCACTACATTAATTTATAACATATTACATTGTTGCGAGTTTCGTTACTGTCTAGGTGTTACACACATATTTTACCGATAAGACATTAATAAATTCATTACAAAACATAGAGCAGCGAGCTTCCAACAGGTAGCACAGATAGTTAAGCACACTTTAATCAATCCAACTTGGGCATACCTAGAAAACATGTAAAGAAGACGGGTCAACTACGAATAGTTGGTGAGTTTCACTAATTTAAATAAACACTGACAAATCATTTTAATAACCATTTATTAGCAATATAATCATGCTGGGAACTATGTTACCCCAGAACATTTCCATTAACTTTCTGGGAACTATGTTACCCCAGAACAATAATAACCCCTGGGAACTATGTTACCCCAGAACAATAAATACCCCTAGGAACTATGTTACCCCAGAACAATAATAACCCCTGGGAACTATGTTACCCCAGATCAATAATAACCCCTGGGAACTATGTTACCCCAGAACAATAATAACCCCTGGGAACTATGTTACCCCAGATCAATAATAACCCCTGGGAACTATGTTACCCCAGAACAATAATAACCCCTGGGAACTATGTTACCCCAGATCAATAATACATGATAAACATTTTATATATTCTGTGCATCAGTCCATATATATATATAAATGTACAAGTATTTCCATACGATCGGTATGTACTTAAATACTTTAAATAAGACATGTTTTCCGCCCCGGGAAAATATAATTAAAACAATTCATTAAAAGGGGCTCGTGAAAACTCACCTTTCTGTGAGTCGGTGAGTAATATAAGGAACAGCTACGTGCCTGGATCTGTAATATAATATCTAGTCGTTACTATATAATTCCCATAACTTAAATACGTATCAATCGGTACATCTGGGAACATTGTTAACCCAGCACTGTACTCGATTCGGGGACTATGTTAACCCCGTGACACTTCTAAGGACTAAGATTGTGACATTGCTTAGAGTTTGACAGTCAATTTAGTTAAGGTGATGAAATTATAGCTCGGTTTGACACCCCGTTTGGCCGTGGGGCCCGTTCCTGATATTTCGGTGCCGGAAACGGTAAAATCGGGTAAAATTACCCAAATCATCCGAATTATTTTCGGATGATTTATTTTTACTTAATTTACTTAGATTTATGAAATAGTCCATTTTTAGAGTTTTCATGTACCAGTCAGCTCGCTTATGCGAACTTTGCCGGTTTACACGTTTTAAGCTTTAAAAACTTGTTTTTATGTTCTTTTTAGCACAAATAATTACCCGATTAGTCTCGGGTCTTGAAATTTTGCACAAAACTTAATTTGACAGTAAGGAATTTTGTAAAAATTTTCCAGATTTATTTTCTTATATTTACATTTATTTATCTATTTTTAAATCTTATTAAAATACTAAATATATCAAAAATACCAAAACACTTTAGAAAATTCCCAAATTTTTCTGGGATGATCTTTATCATCCTCATAACTTTCTGGAATTTTCCCAGATTTATTTTCCTATATTTACATTTATTTATCTATTTTTAAATCTTATTAAAATACTAAATATATCAAAAATACCAAAACACTTTAGAAAATTTCCCAAATTTTTCTGGGATGATCTTTATCATCCTCATAACTTTCTGGAATTTTCCCAGATTTGTTTTCCTATATTTACATTTATTTATCTATTTTTAAATCTTATTAAAATACTAAATATATCAAAAATACCAAAACACTTTAGAAAATTCCCAAATTTTTCTGGGATGATATTTATCATCCTCATAACTTTCTGGAATTTTCCCAGATTTATTTTCCTATATTTACATTTATTTATCTATTTTTAAATCTTATTAAAATACTAAATATATCAAAAATACCAAAACACTTTAGAAAATTCCCAAATTTTTCTGGGATGATCTCTATCATCCTCATAACTTTCTGGAATTTTTCCAGAATTTAAAACTTATTTTTCAAGCCATTTTGACCCAAAACCGAGCTAGAAAGCCCTAGAACTCGTTTCACCGAAAAGCCTACTTAGACTTTTCCAACTGAGCTCAAATTTTGTGGGTGACTTTTATATGTTATAAAAAGCTTATCTTAAATTTTCCGGAATTTTTCATCATGTTTTGCTATTTTTCACTATTTTTGGCCAAAACCGAGCATTAAATTCACCAAATATTCATCTTTTATCCAAAAATTACCAAAAATTCACAGATCTCATATTTTCATGTGTAGATCATCTCTGTGAAATTTCGTGACCCGACTCTAAGCACACGTAAATCTGTCCATTTTTCATAAACACACGAAAACCGAACTATTTTGTGTTTTCTAGCTTTAGATCGCAAGGATCTCGGTTTCTAGCCTTTGCTAGCCGCTAGATACAACACTTACAAGCACATCAACACCACACCAAGCAAGTTATACCCACAATCAAGCCATTTCTTTCCTAGTGTCGGTTAAAACTTCAAAACAACGATTTTGACCGTAAAAATCCGTTCTCGACTCTTTTTACTCATTTCTTGGACCAAGATCCTTTGTATAACATGTATACATCTCTTGATCATGCAAGAGTCGGTTTCATCTCGGGTTTTCACCCGTCTTTCACATGGAAAACTCATTTGACAAGATTTCAACCGTAAAAATTCATTCTAAACACTTTTAACTACTTACTTGGATCAAGATCCTTTGTATAACTTGTATACATCCCTTGATCACACGAGAATCGGTTTCATCTCGGGTTTTCACCCATTTTTCACATGAAAACCTCCTTTTCTCAAGAATTATGAAATTAGAAACAAGAATCAAGCTTCAAAACATAAGTTATACCTTGTGTTCTTGGTTAAAACTCAAGACTTTGGTTGAACACTTGAAGATTTGAGAGTGTTTGGAGAGTTTTTGATGAAAGAAAAAGAAAAAATGGATTGTGTAAAGGAGGTGGGAGGGTGGCCGGTTCTATTGAGGTGTGTGGGGGGCCCCACATCTCAAATATTGTCCACACATTTAGATTGTGTAATCCGGATAATGTTGTGGATAATCTGGTTCAGTTCGTTTCTCGTTTAAACTCGTAATTCGGCTTAAAACGAGCCTAAAATGGTTGTTTTTCGGGTTAACATAAAATTTATATAAAACTGATTTAAAAACTTTAAAAACTTAACCCATGACATTAAAACATCATATTATTAATAATTACGCATCTTTTTCGGCTTGATTGATCGTCTCTTGCTTGGTTTGGTGTTAAAGGTTTCGTTTAGCGTACCGACGTACCATTAAATCGAAATCCTTTTTCTGTGCTATAATTCACCTATCCCGAAGCATTAATACTTCGTAAATATCACTAAACATTATATACATCGTCTATAATGTAATTCCCGATTCGTTCGGGTTTCAATAATCGTTCATTGGTTAATTGTAATTCCAATACGATTCACTATATAATTGAGTATGATTCATACTGTGAACCATATATATTCGTATCAATGTGCTATAACTCATATAATCAATATTAAATAACACGTAAATAGTATATTTCGGCTAGGGTATACCTGGAGTTGCCGGAATCGTTACATTCTCCCCCCGTTATAAAAATTTCGTCCTCAAAATTTTCACGCGTCAACTACTTCCTTTTGAGGAAATAGGTGGGGGTATTTCTTTCGGAATTCATCCTTTCTTTCCCAAGTAAATTCTGGGCCTCGTTGCGAATTCCATCTAACTTTGACCAACGAGATCTTATTGTGTCTAAGTTGCTTGATCTTACCGTCCACTATTTCGATGGGCTCCTCTACAAAGTTGAGCCTATCACTTATTTGAACACCCTCTAAGGGTAACACCGATGTCTCATCCGCCAGACATCTTTTCAAATTCGACACATGAAACACGTTATGAACTGCACTTAGTTCCTCAGGCAGTTCTAGTCGGTAAGCTACCGGACCGATCTTTGCAGTAATGATGAATGGTCCAATATATCTCGGGGCTAACTTCCCCGCCTTGCCAAATCTAACCACACCCTTCCACGGTGATACTTTCAAATATACCTTTTCACCCTTCTCAAATGACAACGGTTTTCGACGGGTATCAGCATAACTCTTATGCCGATCCCGCGCGGCTTTTAGGTTGTTCTTAATTTCAAGAATCTTGCTGGTCGTCTCCTGGACCAGATCCGATCTAATGATTTGCGGGTCACCCACTTCAGACCAGCAAAGTGGTGATCGGCACTTCCGCCCATACAATGCTTCATAAGGTGCTGCCTTTATACTGCTGTGATAACTGTTATTATAGGAAAATTCAACGAGTGGGAGATGTTGATCCCAATTTCCCTTAAAGTCCAGTACGCAAGCACGAAGCAAATCCTCCAAAGTTTGAATGGTCCTCTCAGACTGACCATCGGTCTGAGGGTGGTAAGCTGTGCTTAGGTCAATACGTGTTCCCAACGCTTCTTGGACAGCTTGCCAAAGTTTGGAGGTGAAATGGCTATCCCTATCGGAGATGATCGAGATGGGGATGCCATGACGAGACACTATTTCATTTATATAAATTTGCGCAAGTCTCTCAGTGTTAAAAGTATTCCTAATTGGAATAAAATGTGCCGATTTGGTTAATCGATCCACGATTACCCAAATCGCATCATGACCTCGGGGTGTCTTGGGGAGGTGTGTCACAAAATCCATTGTGATCTGCTCCCACTTCCATTCGGGAATTTCTGGCTGTTGCAACATTCCCGAAGGTTTCTGGTGCTCCGCCTTAACCCTCGCACACGTCGTACACTTGCCGACGTATGTGGCTATATCCTTTTTCAAACCTGGCCACCAGTAAAATTCTTTCACATCCTTGTACATTTTATCTGATCCCGGATGTATGGAATATTTCGATTTATGTGCTTCATCCATGATCAAATTACGAAGGTCATGGAGGGTCGGGATCCAAATCCGATTTTTGAAATAAAGAATTTCGTCCACACGCTGTTCGAAATTCTTCTCATTCCCGTAAAGTCCTTCTTTACCCAATTGGCCCTCTTTCAACTCCTCGCGTTGAGCGACTCGAATCAAATCTGAAAGGTTCGACTGGACTATCATCCCCAACGCTCGCACACGTAGTGGCTTGACTCGATCCTTTCTACTCAAGGCATCGGCTACAACGTTAGCCTTGCCAGGGTGATATCGTATGTCACAGTCATAGTCACTCAGCAACTCGACCCATCTTCGTTGCCTCATATTCAGTTCTTTCTGATCGAATATGTGTTGCAAACTTTTATGATCAGTGAATATGGTGCACTTTGTACCGTAGAGATAGTGTCTCCAGATTTTAAGTGCAAAGATGACTGCTCCCAGTTCCAAGTCATGAGTAGTGTAGTTTTTCTCATGAACTTTTAACTGTCGAGACGCATAGGCTATGACCTTTTTATTTTGCATTAACACGCATCCTAACCCTTTACGGGATGCGTCACAATATACAACAAATCCATCGTCTCCGTCGGGAAGACTTAAGATTGGCGCTTGGCACAATCTTTGTTTTAGCGTTTGAAACGCCGTTTCCTGCTCTTCACCCCATTCATATTTCCGATCCTTTTGAGTCAGGAGGGTTAAAGGTTGGGCGATGCTGGAAAAGTTCTCTATAAATCGACGATAGTATCCAGCTAAGCCTAAGAATTGGCGGATTTCCTTCGGAGATTTAGGCGCTTGCCAATTCTTAATAGCTTCAACCTTACTCGGATCAACGTGTATTCCTTGGTGGTTTATAACATGACCGAGAAATTGCACCTCTTGTAACCAGAAGTTACACTTGGAGAATTTTGCATATAACTTCTCCTGATCCAGGAGCTCTAAAAATAACTTTAAGTGTTGCTCGTGCTCCTCTTTACTCTTCGAGTATATCAAAATATCGTCAATAAATACAATGACGAACTTGTCGAGATAGGGTTTACAGACTCGGTTCATGAGATCCATGAACACCGCTGGCGCATTTGTTAGCCCAAAAGGCATAACTAAAAATTCGTAGTGGCCGTAGCGAGTCCGAAACGCGGTTTTTGGGATATCCTCCTCTTGAATTCTAACTTGGTGGTATCCCGATCTAAGATCAATTTTTGAGAAATAGCTCGCACCTTGTAGTTGGTCGAACAGATCATCGATTCGGGGAAGAGGATATCTATTTTTGATGGTTAATTTGTTCAATTCCCTGTAGTCAATGCACATTCGAAGGCTTCCGTCCTTCTTTTTCACAAATAGTACAGGTGCACCCCACGGGGAATAACTGGGACGTATAAATCCCTTATCCAACAATTCCTGCAACTGGTTGGATAGTTCTTGCATCTCGGACGGTGCAAGTCTGTAAGGGGCCTTAGCAACAGGGCCGGCTTGAGGTAACAGATCGATTCTGAATTCGACCTGTCGGGTTGGCGGTAATCCAGGAAGTTCCTCTGGAAAAACTTGTGGAAATTCGCCTACCACGGGAATATCGTCCACCCGTTTTTCCTCAGAATGAGCGGCCGTCAGGCTCGCTAGATACGCCACACATCCCTGACGTATATATTTCAACACCTTGAGGTGGGATATAAATGGTATCATGGTGCCGGATTTTTCTCCCTGCACTAATACCTCCTCGTCATCCGACACCCGGATCTTGACGGTTTTCTTTTCACAGTTTATTTCTACCCTATTACGAGCCAACCAATCCATCCCCACTATCACGTCAAAACTACCCAATTCTACCGGTAACAAGTCAATCAGGAAGGATTGTTTGCTCAGAATAAAAGGGCAATTCCGAACAATCCGATTAACTATCATGGTTTTACCGTTAGCGACCTCTACGGTGTAGGGTTCTATGGTTTCACCAATAGGAAGGTTTGCTATCGAAAGGAACCTAACGGAGACAAAACTTCTATCGGCGCCTGTATCAAATAATACAGAAGCGTAATGATCAGAGACGAGGAAGGTACCTGTCACTACGCTGGGGTCCTGGCGCGCCTCGTTCGCTCCCATCACAAATGCCCGGCCTCGCGCCGGATTGGACGCCGATGGCTGACCCGCGAGTTGTCTCCCGTTTCCTCCCTGATTCAGTTTCGGGCAGTTCCTTTTGAAGTGATCCGTGCTGCCGCATTCGTAGCAAGCACGGCTAGTGGTCACCATCTGGTTTCCTTGCGGGTTCTGCTGTCGGGCTGGTTGAGTTCTAAATGGTTGCGCCCGAATAGGTTGCGGTTGACGGTTCAGGTTGTTCAGATTTGTCTTACAATTTGGTGCGTAGTGTCCAACCCTGCCACACCGGTGGCACACCACCTCCTTGCACACGCCACTATGGTGGTAACCACATTTCCCACATTTAGGAAACGTTCCCCTCTGCGGTTCTTGCCTTCCGCCCGAACTAGTCATGGCATAGCTCTGGGCAGCGGGCCTAGCTCGTTTACCTTGCTGTTTCTCTCGGATCCTATTGTCATACGTACCTCGCTTTCCCCCGGCCGACTCTCCCGTCGCCTTTATCGATCCGCTCCTTAAGAAATCATACGTGACAATACCAGCCTGTGTCACTGCACCCTCATACGTCTGGTGCCCTCCCGCGTTAACTATACTCCTCACTACTGGAGTAAGTCCCCAAATATAACGTTCCACCCTCTTTGACTCTGGGGTGACCAACCACGGCACTAACCATGACAGTTCATTAAACCGGTTGGTATATCCCAAGTGGTCCGCCCCATGCATCTCTAGGTTCCACAACTCATGTTCCAGTTTCTGCAATTCATTCTTTGGGCAGAAATGTTTCAAAACAAGATCCTTAAGCTCTGTCCAGGTCATGCGGTTTGTCGCCGCCTGACCTCGAGTCTGTACTATGGTGTTCCACCATGTCAAGGCATGGTCTGTGAACGTACAGGTGGCGTACTTAACGACACAATCCTCGGGACAGTTGCTGATATTTACCACTGATTCTATTTTCTCTAACCATTTCACTAACCCATTCGGTCCTTCCGACCCGTTAAATTCTAAAGGCTTGCATAACATAAAATCCTTGATTGAACAACCCCTGGATGGTCCAGTGCGGTTGGTCTCAACAGTAGGGATAGGGCCATTACTGTCGGTAGCGACCACCGTAGGCGGTGCGTCATTACTCGGCATAGTGTTGTCATTCCTTGGAGGATTAGTGTTTTGTTCCCCGTCATTATTTATGGGCGTTTGATTGCTCGGAGGGGTTGGATTGGTCGAGTTATTAATACTGGCGGCGATGCGCGATACTATATCCGGTATCGCCGCCTCCAACTGTTGAGCAATCAAACGGCTCACATCTACTTCCGATATTTTCGTTGATCGTTTCGGTGCCATTCTACACAACATCAAGGAAACACATATAATTAATACCATTCCAAATTATGAAACACAAAACACATTCCATACATTAATAAACATTAGTACATATTACACAAACATCCATTTACATACTTCCCAGTCATCATTACATACTAAGTTTTAATACAAAGGGCCTATGTTGGTATCATCCTCGACATAACCCACATGGGTCCGTGCTTGAATGATACCCAAAAGTATCGATAATGATATGCCCTACAAGAAACCCCCTATGGGCCAGTGGTTGTACTATAACTAAACAAGATTCACTCCGTGTTAGTATCACCACTAACTACTTACACGGAGTATCAAAAAGCGGTTCAAGATTCTACCATCCAACACATCTACACATGGTGGTAAACCAACCCCACCAACACCGCCACCAGCACCACCAACACCGCCATCATAACCCGCATTCGGGTTTCCATCTGGTCGATCAACCAGTGGGAGTATGAGCACTCCCTTTTTAACTGGTTAATAGCATACTGGTGGTCCAGTATGCTGTCCCCGAGGTACGCTCGCCTCTGTACCCCCACGACCAGGGCGGCAGAGTGCTCGTTCACCTGCTCGGTGAGAACACGTAGCCAAGCCGCCAAGTCCCGCTCCTGCCTTGGCAGACCCCACACAGGTAGGGTTGCAGGCTCGGGTTGGGGGCGGGAAGACTCGCCCCGGTGGTATGTGGATCTGGGTGGGGTAACAGTGGGCGGAACATACGGGGCACTGATCCGCGCCGTGAGGCGGGGACCGTGTCTGGGGGGAATCGGGGCGGTCTGTGGTGCGGGCGGGGTAGGAGACCTGGTAACCCTAGCAGGGGAGGGTAAACTAGCACTCCTAGCTGGGGTGGTCTGTCTAGAAGTACTATGACTAGCCTCCGAAGGCTCGGAGCTGGGTGCTACACTTGGGCTTCCAGAGGCCCGGAACTGACCTCTTCCGGGTCCTCTTCCGTCGACACACTAGGTGTTCTTGCCATTTTTACCTGCACACAAGTTAACAAACATATAGTCCCTTTTTATAGTGTAATTCAAAATCAAATTAACATGCACTTACTTATACAATTTTACCACATAATAATATTATCATATACTTACACATATGTTGCCAATTTTACCTATTTAAATTCCCCGTGACTTCCCTTGAATTCCCTCGTGCAGACAAGTCGGTTATTATGTTCCGGACCATAATAACCCACTTGTCCATCCAAGTTCATCCCGATCTCATCACAATATATTATTAGTTGATATTCAGATCCTATAATACTTGAGCTACTGGTTATATTTTAGGTATCTTTTTCAGACATCCTAATTCTTTATAACCAATGGCTCTGATACCAAGTTCTGTAACACCCCGTAACCGCAGCGGAAACGTACACGGGATGCAACAGACACATCTGATATCAACAGCATTGCTTATAAAGGAAATACCACTACATTAATTTATAACATATTACATTGTTGCGAGTTTCGTTACTGTCTAGGTGTTACACACATATTTTACCGATAAGACATTAATAAATTCATTACAAAACATAGAGCAGCGAGCTTCCAACAGGTAGCACAGATAGTTAAGCACACTTTAATCAATCCAACTTGGGCATACCTAGAAAACATGTAAAGAAGACGGGTCAACTACGAATAGTTGGTGAGTTTCACTAATTTAAATAAACACTGACAAATCATTTTAATAACCATTTATTAGCAATATAATCATGCTGGGAACTATGTTACCCCAGAACATTTCCATTAACTTTCTGGGAACTATGTTACCCCAGAACAATAATAACCCCTGGGAACTATGTTACCCCAGAACAATAAATACCCCTGGGAACTATGTTACCCCAGAACAATAATAACCCCTGGGAACTATGTTACCCCAGATCAATAATAACCCCTGGGAACTATGTTACCCCAGAACAATAATAACCCCTGGGAACTATGTTACCCCAGATCAATAATAACCCCTGGGAACTATGTTACCCCAGAACAATAATAACCCCTGGGAACTATGTTACCCCAGATCAATAATACATGATAAACATTTTATATATTCTGTGCATCAGTCCATATATATATATAAATGTACAAGTATTTCCATACGATCGGTATGTACTTAAATACTTTAAATAAGACATGTTTTCCGCCCCGGGAAAATATAATTAAAACAATTCATTAAAAGGGGCTCGTGAAAACTCACCTTTCTGTGAGTCGGTGAGTAATATAAGGAACAGCTACGTGCCTGGATCTGTAATATAATATCTAGTCGTTACTATATAATTCCCATAACTTAAATACGTATCAATCGGTACATCTGGGAACATTGTTAACCCAGTACTGTACTCGATTCGGGGACTATGTTAACCCCGTGACACTTCTAAGGACTAAGATTGTGACATTGCTTAGAGTTTGACAGTCAATTTAGTTAAGGTGATGAAATTATAGCTCGGTTTGACACCCCGTTTGGCCGTGGGGCCCGTTCCCGATATTTCGGTGCCGGAAACGGTAAAATCGGGTAAAATTACCCAAATCATCCGAATTATTTTCGGATGATTTATTTTTACTTAATTTACTTAGATTTATGAAATAGTCCATTTTTAGAGTTTTCATGTACCAGTCAGCTCGCTTATGCGAACTTTGCCGGTTTACACGTTTTAAGCTTTAAAAACTTGTTTTTATGTTCTTTTTAGCACAAATAATTACCCGATTAGTCTCGGGTCTTGAAATTTTGCACAAAACTTAATTTGACAGTAAGGAATTTTGTAAAAATTTTCCAGATTTATTTTCTTATATTTACATTTATTTATCTATTTTTAAATCTTATTAAAATACTAAATATATCAAAAATACCAAAACACTTTAGAAAATTCCCAAATTTTTCTGGGATGATCTTTATCATCCTCATAACTTTCTGGAATTTTCCCAGATTTATTTTCCAATATTTACATTTATTTATCTATTTTTAAATCTTATTAAAATACTAAATATATCAAAAATACCAAAACACTTTAGAAAATTTCCCAAATTTTTCTGGGATGATCTTTATCATCCTCATAACTTTCTGGAATTTTCCCAGATTTGTTTTCCTATATTTACATTTATTTATCTATTTTTAAATCTTATTAAAATACTAAATATATCAAAAATACCAAAACACTTTAGAAAATTCCCAAATTTTTCTGGGATGATCTTTATCATCCTCATAACTTTCTGGAATTTTCCCAGATTTATTTTCCTATATTTACATTTATTTATCTATTTTTAAATCTTATTAAAATACTAAATATATCAAAAATCCCAAAACACTTTAGAAAATTCCCAAATTTTTCTGGGATGATCTCTATCATCCTCATAACTTTCTGGAATTTTTCCAGAATTTAAAACTTATTTTTCAAGCCATTTTAACCCAAAACCGAGCTAGAAAGCCCTAGAACTCGTTTCACCGAAAAGCCTACTTAGACTTTTCCAACTGAGCTCAAATTTTGTGGGTGACTTTTATATGTTATAAAAAGCTTATCTTAAATTTTCCGGAATTTTTCATCATGTTTTGCTATTTTTCACTATTTTTGGCCAAAACCGAGCATTAAATTCACCAAATATTCATCTTTTATCCAAAAATTACCAAAAATTCACAGATCTCATATTTTCATGTGTAGATCATCTCTGTGAAATTTCGTGACCCGACTCTAAGCACACGTAAATCTGTCCATTTTTCATAAACACACGAAAACCGAACTATTTTGTGTTTTCTAGCTTTAGATCGCAAGGATCTCGGTTTCTAGCCTTTGCTAGCCGCTAGATACAACACTTACAAGCACATCAACACCACACCAAGCAAGTTATACCCACAATCAAGCCATTTCTTTCCTAGTGTCGGTTAAAACTTCAAAACAACGATTTTGACCGTAAAAATCCGTTCTCGACTCTTTTTACTCATTTCTTGGACCAAGATCCTTTGTATAACATGTATACATCTCTTGATCATGCAAGAGTCGGTTTCATCTCGGGTTTTCACCCGTCTTTCACATGGAAAACTCATTTGACAAGATTTCAACCGTAAAAATTCATTCTAAACACTTTTAACTACTTACTTGGATCAAGATCCTTTGTATAACTTGTATACATCCCTTGATCACACGATAATCGGTTTCATCTCGGGTTTTCACCCTTTTTTCACATGAAAACCTCATTTTCTCAAGAATTATGAAATTAGAAACAAGAATCAAGCTTCAAAACATAAGTTATACCTTGTGTTCTTGGTTAAAACTCAAGACTTTGGTTGAACACTTGAAGATTTGAGAGTGTTTGGAGAGTTTTTGATGAAAGAAAAAGAAAAAATGGATTGTGTAAAGGAGGTGGGAGGGTGGCCGGTTCTATTGAGGTGTGTGGGGGGCCCCACATCTCAAATATTGTCCACACATTTGGATTGTGTAATCCGGATAATGTTGTGGATAATCTGGTTCAGTTCGTTTCTCGTTTAAACTCGTAATTCGGCTTAAAACGAGCCTAAAATGGTTGTTTTTCGGGTTAACATAAAATTTATATAAAACTGATTTAAAAACTTTAAAAACTTAACCCATGACATTAAAACATCATATTATTAATAATTACGCATCTTTTTCGGCTTGATTGATCGTCTCTTGCTTGGTTTGGTGTTAAAGGTTTCGTTTAGCGTACCGACGTACCATTAAATCGAAATCCTTTTTCTGTGCTATAATTCACCTATCCCGAAGCATTAATACTTCGTAAATATCACTAAACATTATATACATCGTCTATAATGTAATTCCCGATTTGTTCGGGTTTCAATAATCGTTCATTGGTTAATTGTAATTCCAATACGATTCACTATATAATTGAGTATGATTCATACTGTGAACCATATATATTCGTATCAATGTGCTATAACTCATATAATCAATATTAAATAACACGTAAATAGTATATTTCGGCTAGGGTATACCTGGAGTTGCCGGAATCGTTACATAGTGTGCCCGAAAGACAAAGTCTGCCCGAAAACACTTGTAATTTCAAATCAATCGTAATCACAAGTAACATATAGCATGCTCGGAATGAGATTAAACATAAAACACCTACGTGTACTGTAGTCTAAAATTTCAAAGAGCTTGCCCGACAATCCTATGTTAGCACTAAGCTTCCTAGGGTTAACATATTCACACATCAGGTATGCTTGGGAACTAAACTAAATAGGATAGTCTACCTGAGAAAATTCAAAGCATCAAATCATACCCGAAAAAGACAAACTTAGATAAAACCAATTAAGTGTGCCCGGACAGGTTTAAAAGCATAAAACCTTACCCGAAAAACGTATTCAATCATAAACACTCAGGCTTGCCTGGAAAGTGACTAAAATAGCAACTCTACCCGAAAAGTATCAAATACTTCAAAGCATGCCCGAAAATAGTAAACTTAGACAAAAACATCTAAGTGTACTCGGGAAGGTTATAAAACCTTAAACCTTACCCGAAAATACATATTCAACCATATTCAATTGTTGTGTGCCCGGAAAGGTTAGAGAACATCAAACCTTACCCGAACTTACATATTCAACCTATTTTAGGCAAAATGCAACACTGTTTGACTTAAACCACTTGTCAAAGACATTTATATCAGAGACATTTATATGTTTGTGTATCATTTCAGATCATAGTTTAAGAGCAAATGGTGCATTTAGAGATCAAATTTCAGTTAAGTTTCAATTCAAAACAATTTCTTTTGTAAACTGAAAAGATCTCAAGAATGGGATCATATTGACTAAGTAGCTATCTCAATACTTCATCCTCAACATTACTATAACTACAAAGACAGGTCAACAACAGGTCTCGACTTAACATGACTTTCATTTCTTTGGTGATATGATTAAGTTTCAATTAAGTTGCAGAAAATTTAATGGATAACACATATTGTTTTCTGATGCTCCTTATCTATCATCAAGGCTTATTTGGCTTTCTCCAGATCACCCCAATTTGACTTTGACCCCCTGGTTTTGGTTAAAACTTCAATGACAGAACATATTTTTGAAAATTTATAAGATATTTCTTTTCAAATATACAAACATATGTGAGGTTGAACGTTGGACTTACATGCCACCCAAGTCGGACTTACAGGCCTTTCATTAAGGATGTTTAAAGGAGTTATATGATTGCCTCCACCCTTGTAGTTCTGGAATTAACCCTCATGTTTGTATTTTCTTAATAAAAATTTGTGAACAAGTCTCAACTTTTGGTTGACAAAATTTTGAAATTAAAGTAGTTCACAACTGTTCTTTGTCATTTTTTTAAAAGATGTTTCATTTTGGGTAACCAAAGACCAACAACCTTGTATATGACTGGATAATCACTTTTCTGCCTATCATTTGAAAAGATTTATCTAGGAACATGCATATACAACAATGTAACTCCACACAAATCTTAGCCTGTTCTTTATGTTTATATCACCTTAGATTTTACATATCATGAGAAAGCAACCATACATGTCAATGACTGTACTAAGCGTTCTTTTAGCCTAAAAAATCCATATGATTGGCTAAGTAGTCAATGTACTATCATTTCCCAATATATTTAGTTTAATATTCAATCACCCCAATGTCTCTTAATTGTCAGGAAAATGGCTATTATGTTTGACTATAGGTGGTCAACAGGACCAAACATATATTGTGAGTATATGTCCTTTCAAATTCAGAGCTATTGACATAGTTTTAAGTGAAGGAATAGAAAACAAGTTATAATTTCCCTAAATGCTTTCAATTTTCTGGTTAATGGCTATCCTTTTAATCTTTGCAGATTGCAGAAACAAACATACACAGGTGTATGTCCTTCCAACTGGGCAAATGGCATAATTTTCAGCAAAGATAACCACCTGAGATTTTTCATTGAAAAATCCTTCTTTTAAGCTTCTTTAAAGCTTGAACTGAATAATATTATCATGTCTCAGCACCATTAATCAACTTGTTCATGTTTTAACCAAAATAAAGTATGTATGCAAAATTCATTAGAAAATTTCATTTTATCTCTTAATTTTGACATAAAACTCATTTTGACACAAACAGTTGTAACACATAATCAAATCTTAATCAAACTTAATATTATCAGTACAAGTAGACAGTACTAACATTCGAAGTCTATCCTATCTTAATAACATTAGAAGATCAGATAAAACACAAATTCAAGCAGTTAAGCAGTTATGTTAGATAAGCATTTAACAGGTACTTCATAACTGGATTACTCATCTAAACATCACAAATGCACATCAACTGATAAACATGCACATATTTTAACCAAATTAATTATGTTAAACATTGCATACAAAATCTGTTAAAGCACATACCAGTCAACATATCAAGCATATTCATTCAACATATTCATTCAACATTCAAAGTATGTGTTCTCAATCAAGAATAATCAGTTAACACATAGAGACACACACTAAGAACATATCCTCAATCAGACCTCATTAGAGTTGATCATTTCCAAGGCTTTCAGAAGAAAGTTGAACCTGGTTCTATCAAGTGGTTTGGTGAATAGGTCAGCCAAATTGTCACTTGTATCTACTCTTTGCATTTCAATCAAACCTTTTTCACTGCAATCTCTTATGAAGTGATGTCTTATTTCAATGTGCTTAGTTTTAGAATGTTGAACTGGATTCTTAACAGTAAAATATGCAGCAGTATTGTCAATAAGAATAGGGGTGTTCAGAAAATTCAAACTATAGTCAAGCATCTGGTTTTGAATCCATAGAACTTGTGCACAACAGGAAAATGCAACAACATATTCAGCTTATGCAGTTGAGATTGAGACAGTTGTTTGCTTCTTGCATTGCCTTTACACTAGCCTTTCTCCGAAGAATTGTCATCCTCTTGAGGTTGACTTTCTGCTCATGTTGCAGCCATCATAATCACTATATGTGTAAGCAATTAGATCAAATGATTCATTCTTTGGATACCAAATCGCCAAATCTGGTCTTCCCTTCAAATATCTGAATATTATTTTAACAGCATTCATGTGGGAGACTTTTTAACTTGACTGGAATCTTGCACACACACACAGCAAACATGATATTTGGTCTTGTAGCAGTCAGATACATCAGAGATCCAATTTTGGCTCTATATTCATGTTCATCCACAGGCTCCCCCTTTTCATCAGCAATCATCTTTTCCTTGGTGTCCGTTGGAGTTGAGGCAGTTTTGTACTCATGACAGTTGAACTTGTTCAAGATGTCCTGCACATATTTAGTTTGGTGAATGAAGATCCCTTCAGCCTTTTGCTGAACTTGCAGTCCAAGAAAGAAGTTCATTTCTCCCATAGAGCTCATGCTATATTTGGACTTCATCACCCCTTCAAACTCCAAACACATTTGTTCATTGGTTGAACCAAAAATGATATCATCAACATATACTTGTAACAGCAGCAAGTCTGATCCCTTTCTTTTGAAGAAGAGTGTCTTGTCAATGGCTCCCCTCTGAAAACCATTTTAATAAGATGATTTGACAGCTCATCATACCATGTTCTAGGAGCCTTATGCAATCTATAAAGGGCTTTGTTTAGCTTATACACCCTGTTTGGATACATTGGATCCTCAAAACCTGGGGTTTAAGCTACATACACTTCTTCATCAATCTTTCCATTTAGGAATGCAGACTTAACATCTTGCTGGAACACTCTAATTTTCTTTGAGGCAGCATATGCAAGAAAGGTCCTGATAGCTTCAAGTCTTGCAAAAGGTGCAAAGACTTCCTCAAAGTCTATTCCTTCTTCTTGAAGGCATCCTAGTGCCACAAGTCTAGCTTTATTCTTAATCACCAAACCCCTCTCATCCCTTTTGTTTCTAAAAACTCATTTGGTTCCTATCGCATATCTGTCAAATGGCTTATCAACAAGATCTCACACATGTAGATCTCTGAACTGAGCCAGTTCCTCATGCATTGCTTCTACCCAACTGTTGTCTTTCAGTGCTTGAGCAATATTCTTAGGCTCTATTTGGGATAGAAAGCAGGAGTAGAGACAGATGTTTGCAATTTCTGAGTGACTTTCTGTAACTCTTTCATGCAAATATCCAATGATGTTTTCCGAAGGTTGATTCTTTTCCATATAAAGAGTTTGAACAATCATATATGTAGACACAGTTGTGTCAAGATTTGACTCATTGAGTTCTGGTTCTTCAATGATCAAATCAGTATCTGCATCAAGAAATTCTGGTGCTTCTTCATTATTTTGTCCTGAAGTAGATGCACCATTGTTTTCTAAGTTCAATCTTTGAAACAAGTCTTGAAACCTTGCAGTAGATGCAGTTTCATCTTCATTTGATTGGTTGCTTGTGTTTCCCTCATTCTGAATTTGAACATCCTGTACATCTTGATTGTCTTGATTGATCTCAGTGTGATCATTTTCAGAATTGTGATTGTTTTCTTGTATATTTTCTTGAACTTGCTCAACAACATCACATGAGGAATTTTTCACAAAAGTGTATTCCTTTTCTTTTCTAGCAACCTTTTTCCACAATTCTTCTAAGTCCTGTGGTTTCTTCTTTTTCTCTTCAATTACACTGGTTTTGTAGAATGAGTCATCAAAGTCTTCTGGATAAATCTTGAAAGACCTTATTAACTTTTCATGATCAAACAGCCACACTGCACCATCAACTGTATTGAATTGATTCTCATTAAAGATGATGTCAGAAGATTCTATAACACTCAAATGGTCTTTAACATACACTCTGTATGCTTTTGATTGTATAGAATATCCAACAAAGAAACAATCTAGAGATTTTGTTTGAAACTTGTTCAAATAATCCCTAGTGTTCAGAAGAAAACATTTGCATCCAAAGGGCTTGAAAAACATGATATAAGGCTTTCTGTTGTGGAATATTTCATATGGAGTCTTGTTATGCCTTTTGTTTACAAGGAACCTTGTCTGAACATAGCAAGCAGTGTTTATGGCTTCAGCCCAAAAAGTAACAGGCAGGTTAGCATCTTCTAACATGGTTCTTGCAGCTTTAATCAAAGTTTTATTTCTTCTTTCTGCAACACCATTTTGTTCAGGAGTTCTAGGAGCTGAGAATTGTTGAAGTATTCCCTTTTCTGCACAAAATTCTTGCATAACTCCATTCTTGAACTCAGTACCATTGTCACTTCTCATCATTTTTAACCTTCTTATTCAACTTGTTCTCAATCATTGTTACACAACCCTTAATCAACTCTGCAGTCTCATCTTTGGTATTTAGGAAATAAACCCAAGTATATCTTGAATAGTCATCAATGATCACAAGGCAGTATCTTTTCTTACCTATACTTGGCACACTCACAGGACCAAAAAGATCCATGTGAAGTAATTCAAGTACTTGATCAATTGAGTTGATGAGCTTTGGCTTATGAGAAGATTTGTGTTGTTTTCCTTTCTGACATGAACTACAATGATCTTCCAATTTGAATTATCTTGTAGGTAAGCCAATCACATGCTCACCTTTCACAAGTCTATTCATGTTCTTCAAGTTCATATGACGTAGTTTCCTATGCCAAAATTTGGATTCATTTTCAGTGGCTTTGGAAACAAAACATGCACCCCCTCTTGAAACAGCTTCTTTCATATTCAATTCATACAAGTTGTCATTTCTTGGTGCCCTCATCATAATCATTTCAGGTGGAATTACAAACTCAGGTTTTAAGATGAAACAGTGGGAATCATCAAAATTGACTTTGTATCCCTTATCACACATTTGTGATATGCTCAGTAGATTATACTGAAGACCTTCAACATGAAACACATTATCAAATGAAACCTTTCCATTTGTTAAGATTCCTTTCCCCACAATCTTTCCACCATTTTCATCACTCCCAAAGGCTACAGGTCTTTCATACTTTTCTTCATAATTGATAAGTGATCTTTTGTCACAAGTCATGTGCCTAGAACAACCACTATCCATATATCATATTTCATTCAGAGGAGTGGACTGTTCCTGCATAAAAGAAAGAGTTTGATTAGTTGAGTGATGAAGTGCATGCTTCTACAGCTTGCAACTCATCATTTTTAGTTTCTTTGACAGCTTGGGAAGTGAGTGTTGTTGGTTCAGGGTCTTCATGAGTGACTTCTAAGTTGTCTGAATTATCGGTTTCATAACCACACTCTCTTGGGGTTTTAACAAGTGAGGTTGAGTTCTGGTACTCAGCTGAGTCAGTGGCGTAATCCTTAATCACATAGTCCTTCTTTTCTAAGTAGTCTCTCACATCAGCAACTGTCTCATCCTTAATCTCAGTCTTAGGTTTCCAAAGAAAACCTTGTGGTTCATATCCATGTTTCAATAAGAACTTCTCATCACCTGTCAGTTCTGTTGATTTCTTTCTTGAAAAGACACCTTTGTTTCTTATCTTTTCACCTCTAGGTGATCCTTGAGATTCATCATACTTAACTGATTGAGTATCTTGTTTGATTCTCAAAGGCTGAGGTTTCTTTTTGGTCACATTTTCATGCTTCTTAGGAGATATACTTCTTCTTGCTGATTTAGTCACTTGCTTCTTTGTTTTGACATCAGCTTTCTTTTCAATCCTTGTCTCCTTAGCAGATTTGTTTTTTTCTCTTTTCATGGTTTCATTTCCACACACCTTTCCTTTTCCAAAATATACATCACACTTCTGTTTGTACAGGACAAAGTCTTGGCCATACTTTGTTCCATCTGAGACATGAAATGGTTGAAATTTCAATCTTTCATTGCATGAGTCTGTGTGGTGACCATATTTATCACACTTCTTGCCTTTGAATATTTCATGTTCTTTTGGTTTCTTGAATCTTTCACTTGGCTTAGGTGACTTGAATCCTAGAGTCTTCTGATTCTTTAAACTGTCAAAGTTAATTGAGAATGGCACAAACTCCTCAATCTTGATGTCTTGTCTTTCAAGTTTGCTTTTAACAAAGACAACTTTCTCCATAATCATAGGTTCTTCATCAATACTTTCTTTAACCCTTGACTGTCTCTTCTCAAACTCTTCCATAGTTTCTACTTCTCCAACATCCAATACCTCATGACTAGAAAAGATTGGATAAACTGAGATAAAATTTTCTGTATCAACTTCTTTAGTCACCATCTTCTTTTTGTTTTGTTTTATCCTTTCTAATACAGCCTTGTTTGTTGGTCTGACTGCATTGTAGCTTATCTTCTTCCTTTCACAAATGTCAAAAGAAACATGTTCTCTTTTTTATTTTGTCATTTCGTTTCTTCCTTCTTGGTGTGACTGGTGGATACTTTGGAAGTTTATTAACTGATTCTGGTTTCTTGTATTTTCTTCCTCTTTTAGCATATTTGATTTCTTCATCATTGATTTGATCACTTAGATCACTTAAATCATCTTGATCCAATTCAACAGGATCAAAGTCATCCTCAGAGACTTGAACTCCAATTGAATTATCATATTTTACTTCTTCCTTAATCACAAACTCTCCTTCTTCATTCACTTCTACCTTCTTGTATAAATCAACAAATTCTTCTTTGTCTTGAAAGACATCTCTGAATTGTTACAAGTATGCATCTCTTTTCTCTTTGTCAACTTTTGGCATGAAGTTGTTGTTGAATCCAGGTGGAACTGCTTTGTATTTGTCTTGGTCCTTTACTTGTTTCAGAATACCACATATGTTGCCTGTTGAGACCAACTTCTTCAAAAATTCAGTTTCAACCTTCAGTTTTGTGTTCTGCACCTTTTCTTCAACTAACATCCTCTTTAATCCATCTATCTCAGTGATGTATCTGGTTTGAGCTCTGTAACTGATCACGCAGTCATCTTCTAGGCTTTTAATCTTTCCTTCACTGATCAGCTCACTAGCCACATACCCATTGATGATACTTTGTTTCCTAAAACACTCACTTTCCAGCTTGCCCACTTTTGTTTTCAATACATTGATAATTTTATTTAACTCAACAGTGGGAGCAGAGTGTACATGAGATGATGATCCTTTTTCTTTCTCAATTATGGCCATGAATGCCACATTTGCTTTCTTAATGTCATCTGCAATGTCCTCTTCATGATTGCTCCAAACAAAATTTCCTTCATGTTGTGTAGTCACTGCCACATTTCCTTGATTTCTGATCTGATTTTGGTTTGCTGGAACAGTGTTGTTTGGAACATTTTGAGCTGCTTGAAGGTTTTTATTGTTATTCATTTGAAAACCTTGAGTCTGTTGCAGACTTTTTTGTTGATTGTTCATTTGAGGCTGAAAGTTGTTGAAGTTGGGATTGTAATTGTTGTTGGGATTGAAGTTGTTATTGTTGAATCTTGGCTGATATTGTTAGTATTGCTGCTGACCTCTTGGCTATTGATTCTGGAATTGATTCATCTGGAAGTTTCTTGGTTGATTACATTCTCTTGCAAAATGACCAGGTTGCTGCCAATTGTAGCAAATTGTTTTTGACTTGTCAAATCCAATCCTATCATTAGGACCAGAAACTAGAGACCTACCAGTTCTGTTATACAGCCTTTTACTTCTCAAAGCCAACATGGCAGCTTTCCATTTCAAATCCATTTCTTCCAAATCATCTGCATCAATTTGCTCCAAGTCATCTTGTACCACACTTGTGTGAATCAAGTTCTTTGCAACAAAGGCATTATATGACTCAGTGAACATAGAAAGTAAGGCCTGTGTTTCATTGTCTTGTCCATTTACACCACTAGAATGAGGTAAATTCCCACATGCCATAGAGGCAGAATCAGTGTCATCAATCAGTTGCACATTGAACCTCTGCTGATTTCCTTGATTACTTGTGCTACCTCCAATGAAAGATTTTGGAGTATCAGCATTATGCTCAACTGGTTCTTCAATGATGGGAATTTGCTGTTGATTCTTGGTAGTCAAGTTACCAATTGGTGCAATCAATGCATTTGAAACATTGAAGAAGGGTCTTTTTTTCTTAATCATTTCATTCTCTATCATTTCAAGTTCTGCAGCCTATACTACATCATCCAATTTCAATTCATTGAAATTATGATTTTGAAGGATGAACTTGCAAGCAGTATATCATTCCTTTGGCATTGAATTGAGAAACTTGGTATTTAGATCAAAATCAGTCATGACATAATCAGTTGTCCTCAATTCATTCACGATAGCTAAAAAAAACGTTCTAGTATTGATTTCAGTCTTTCTCCTTCCTTATACTTGAAACTTTCCAACTGTTGCTTCAATCTTTGCTTCTTAATATTCTTCAGTTCATAATTCCCCTCATACTTCTCTAGTATGGCATCATACATTTGTTTGGTAGTTGTATGATGTGCCACCTTGGTTAAAATCTCCCAAGACAGTCCTAGCTTAATCATAGCTAAGGCCTTGTCATCCACCTTTCTCATTCTTTCTCTTACAGCAGCAGTTCCAGCTATGTTTGCACTTTCCTCAATCGCAGCTTATGGACCATTCTTGATGGAGTTCCACATATCAACATCATTGTAGCATACGGCTGCTTCAAAAAGCACTTTCCACTTGCTAAAGTTTTCCTATCCATACAATCTTGGTATCTTGTTAGTAGACACCTCTTGTTCCTCATATCCAGACATTTTCAAAGACATAAAATCAGTTTCTTTATAAAAAGCAAAGTTTTAAAATAATCAGATATGAAAACAGGTTGTTCAGATCTGATGTGTCTGATATGATTAGAGCAAGATTTATATATAAAGATTAAAGCTTTGATTGAAATAAGGAAGAGAAAACACCGGTAGATTGTAGATCTGGAAGAAAAATGAAGAACAAAGCAGCTGACGTCACGAATCAATGGAACAGTGGTCTGCTCACGTCTTCTTTTTCAAATATTCAATCAGCAACAAGAATCTTTCCAAAATAGCAGTAACAAGCTCTGATACCACTTTTCAGGTCCCCGATTTCAGCTAAATCTTACTCAAATAACTCACATAAATAGCTATGTTTGCACCTTCCTCAACTGCAGCTTATGGACCATTCTTGATAGAGTTCCACATATCAACATCATTGTAGCATACGGCTGCTTCAAAAAGCACTTTCCACTTAGTAAAGTTTTCCTATCCATACAATCTTGGTATCTTGTTAGTAGACACCTCTTGTTCCTCATATCCAGACATTTTCAAAGACTTAAAATCAGTTTCTTTGTAAAAAGCAAAGTTTTAAAATAATCCGATCTGAAAACAGGTTGTTCAGATCTGATGTGTCTGATATGATTAGAGCAAGATTTATGTATAAAGATTAAAGCTTTGATTGAAATAAGGAAGAGAAAACACCGGTAGATTGTAGATTTGGAAGAAAAATGAAGAACAGAGCTGCTGACGTCACAAATCAATGGAACAGTGGTCTGCTTACGTCATTTTTCTTCAAATCTTCAATCAGCAACAAGAATCATTCCAAAATAGCAGAAACAAGCTCTGATACCACTTGTCAGGTTCCCGATTTCAGCTGGATTTTGCTCAAATCATGTCATAACTCACACAAATAGATGTGTCGACGAGGGAGTTGATGACGGGTTGCTATATTTAGAAAGATTATCATTTGTTAAAGGAGGAATCAATAACAAACATATGGTTGCTTAATCAGTATTCAAAGGTAACCAACACAAACAAGATTTACTCAAAAGATTTCCATTTATATAATATCAATCATACAAAGTGGAAAATTGATTTAGGGTTTCTTGAATGAAGGTTTTATCCGTACTATACTAAGACAGTCATCACACATAATATTCTTTCTTAATTAATGTGTATGTTTACCTTAGGCGGCGTGCCCTAAAACATTCTATTTATAGGCCTGCCACCCTATGACAGCTGTCATTCCATCTAGAAAACCCCAAATGTAAATACACATTCAAATTACCTATTCAGAAATATTCTAAGTGTAAAACAAGTCTTCCGGGTAGGCTTTGTATCAATCTTGTCTTTCCGAGTATGCTCTTCCATCCTTTAGGACTTGGTAATATAGAAGTATGCTCGGGATCAATTTCCGGGTAGACTTTACTTGAAGAGTGTTTTACCAAGTAAAATATTCACCGGGTAGACTTCAATCTTCTTGGCTTTGTCAGACTTTGCCCGACAAACCCTTACGAGCAACCTTGTTCTTCAATGATCCCTTCAACCCTTTGCTAGAGAAAAGCTTATTAGCAAAGTGTGCTCGGTAGCACTATTCCTTGCTTAAGTTGAACCTTGCCCGATGATACTTAAGATATATCATTAAATCATCAAGCTTACTTGGATCATACTTATTAATGAATACCTTGCCCGGTCTTCCAATTACTTGGCTTCATGAACTTGGTAAGACTAAAGCTTACTCGGAAGTGAACTTTACTTGGCTATGAAGAACAAACCTGCTTGATAAAGTGAACCTTGCTCGGATCTGCATAAACTAGTGAACCTTGCCCGGTAATACACAAGTTTGCAAACCTTACTCGGATTTTTACTAAAGAAGACTTCCAGAAGATAACCTTGCCCGATAGAAAAAATATCGTGCCCGGCTAAGTAAAAGCTTGCTCGGAGGTCTAAGGTGTGCTCGGATCCATACTTAGCGAATTCTGAGGAGGTTGAGAAGATTCCAATCTTCCATATGTCACATATAACAAGTCTTTGACTTAACAATATCCCTTTTAGGTCAATTTCTTGACCCAACAAAATAGAACCAAAGACTTACAAAGAGGCGTTAACTGAGGAAAGTTGGGTTAATGTTATGCAAGAAGAACATCAACAATGTGAGAAGTTAGGGGTGTGGAAGCTTGTAGACTTACCCAAAGACAAGAAGCACACTAATACAAAAAGGGTGTTTGTGATGAAAATGGAATTATCGTTCGGAACAAAGCTCGGCTAGTCATTCTTAGATTAAATCAACGAGAAGGAATCGACTACAACAAAGTAAATGCGCCAGTAGCAACACTTAAAGCGATTCAAATTTTTCTGTAATTTGCTTCATGTCACACCCCGATCGTGATGGCGGAATAATCGAGGCGCGGCGACTAAGTCGTGATTGTTGAGCACAATAGTATAAAAGTCTAAATGCATAAACATAACCAAAATGTCAAATATTACACCATCCAGGTAACATGAAACAAATTGTTTTAATACAAAATATCAAGTTTCCAAACAACTCCTAGACTAGCCTTCATCTCTCTAAGGCCTCTAAACTTGCTAGGGATTTCTTGCTGCATTATTTCCTGAAAACATGTAACAAATTGTCAACTACATAAAGTAGATGAGTGAATTCATAGGTTTAAAGAAAAAGAGTTTATACACAAACATACTAGTATAGGTTGTAGGGGTTTATATATAGGGTGTACCTGCGGCTAACCCACCACTCCTACAACTTATACTACTATGTTTGGATATAATACCCGGTTTTAAGATGGTTTGTAAGAAAAGGTCTCTTGGTTTTCCCAAAGAGGTTTTTGTAGTAAGTAAAACATGAAATGTTCTCCTGGACTCTCAGCGGGCTTATTATTCTCCCATTAGAGTCGTTTGTGATAAGATTACTCAAAGATTTGTGGTCTTCCAACGGTACATGTAGCACATAGCAGTTAAGCATAAATAAGGACATATAGATTTGAGCATGCTAAGTTTACTAGATAAACCAACACCAAGATCCCACTGTTTACTAGTATCCAAGATGATGGTGAATAAATGATGATGATGATGAATGATGATGAAACTCAATGATCACACAAGACTTGATTGATCCCACGCAAGACTTAAACCAAGACTACCTCGTTCTTGTCATCCAGGACTCAGCTAGGTTCTACCGAGAGTAGGATAGACTCCCCAAAGAATCCTGGGTTCCCTTGGTCCCTACCGAGACTAGTATAGGTCCTCAAGAGTTATGGATTTCACCGAGACTAGTATGAAATCCCATGAGTTACGAGTGCCGCCGAGAATAGAATGCCACTCATGGTCGCGAGTTCTACCGAGAGTAGAATAGACTCTCGCGTCCAATTCAACTCATGATGCTTTGATCTCTAGATTTCCATGCTGACACAATGACTATGATGATATGAATATGATTCCCATTCCCATGATGTCAATGTTCATAAAATTTCCCATACTCATTGATTTCCAATGTTCTTAGATCTCCATAAGTTGATGGGTTTTCCCCATGTTCATAGATTTCCAAAGTTTATAGATTCTTAAAAAGCTTGTGGATTTCCGCACGTGTGTAGAAATCCAAAAGTTTATAGTTTAAAGAGTGTTTGCATAAATGATTTTATCCAAACGTGTAAAGTTACCATGTTTCCACCCCATAGTTTTGAAAAGCTTAAATAGGGGCTATGAACTCACCTTGATCTCGGGTTAGGATGGTGCTACAATAGATCTCCTTAGCCTAGAGTTGAACATATATATAAGGTTAACAACGTGCTATAAGTCTAAGAAAAACGAGCTTACGCGGCCTCGAGCAAAAACTGGGTTTTAAAGACGAAAACAGCTTGGTTCTGGCTTGATTCGATCGAATAGGAACACGTTCGATCGAATAGACACACATTCGGTCGAATCTGAGGCACACTCGATCGAACTAGAAACGCATTTGGTCGAACCAGTTGGAAAAACTCGTTCGGATCGAACATGGAACTTGTTCGATCTAATAGACACCCGTTCGATCGAATACGAAACTCATTCGGTCGAATGAGTTGGAGACCATTCGGTTGCTTTCCTATTCGATCGACTGGACTGATTCGATCGACTGGTTCGATCGAATGAGTCTGATTCGACTCCTTCAAGCTGGGCGACGGAGAAACCTACGGGTTTTTCAGATTTTCCAGATTTTTGACCCAAAATCGAAGTTTTTGACATGGAAATGCTCGGGATTGAAAGGGCTATCGATTCCTAGTGATTTTAAACACAAAAGCCTGCATTTTGACACCAAAACAAGACGGTTTTTGACCCGAAAACTCTAGAAACGAAAATGGGTGTTTTTGCTCGATTTGAGGCCGAAAATGGTTATGAAAATGGATGATTTTCAAGAAGATCTTACCAAGAATAACAACAAACAGATTTGTGGACTCGGATTTGAAGTTTGAAGACTTTCTCTCTCTAGTTTCTCTCTCTAGAATGAGAGTGTTTGGGTGGGAAGTGTTGGTGGAAATGAAAGAGATGGTGTAAGAATACTTGATTTTCCGCTTAAATACTCGGGTGACTCGGGTTCGGGTTTAGGCTACCGACGGGTCAAGACTAGTCGAGTTCATAAGTTTTTAAACAAACTAAAACTTTTTCAGCAAAACTTTTATAAAACCATTTTCCGAATAATTATTTGAAATCTTTTTAAATAAGAACATTTAATTTTTCGAAAGCATAAAAATTAATATTTTTCAGGCGTAAATGTCGTTTTATAAAATAAACATTTTAAATGATAAAAGCAGATTTTTCCAATGATATGGGTTCCGAACTTATCGTCCAGAATCCCAAAGTCTATAGTTTCCGATGATTTCACGATCCTAGTTTACCAATCGAATTTCAGGGCGTTACATACTCCCCAATTTAGAGGAATTTCGTCCCGAAATTTAGAACTTAGTATAGTTGATGCAATGATGTTTTAGATCAAATGATCCCATGATGACCACTATGCGCCACTACCCCTAATTTTCGTCTTGGATACCACCCAAATCAAGTTGAAGGGGTTTATATATAGGGTGTACCAGCGGCTAACCCACCACTCCCTCAACTCCACTTGGGTGTTTCTTTCGACTCCTATTAGTTCAATGACACACAGGACGACACACTATTTTCCACTACAAGGCATCACCTTCAAGCTTTACATCAGACATATTCATTTCGGATTGAAGGGGTTTATATATAGGGTGTACCAGCGGCTAACCCACCACTCCTTCAATCTCCAATGAATAATTCCCTCAATAACTCTTGAATTTAACGCCTCACAGCTGCCACGCTAACTATGAGTCCCTAATTCCAAGTCTCGCTTCAGACATAATCAACTTGTGCCGAAGGGGTTTATGTATAGGGTGTACCAGCGGCTAACCCACCACTCCTTCAACATTCATTGATTAATTCCCTACACGAAGCTTGAGTTCACGACTCATAGTTACACAATAGCATATTGTTTATACACGTATACACCTGTGAACTTGATGTAATTATATTCTGGACTATAATTACGAGTTCACCTTGTATCAATGTATAAACTCCATTGTGTGCGGCTAGAAAAATCGACACGACACCACACACACACACACAACCATGCTTCATGAATGCTAGAATGATGACAAATTTTGGCTCAATGATACATAGTTTACCCCAATGTTTACATGATTAAGTATGCACAACTTGTGTTTTCCAGCACGAGCCATGGGTAGCCAAACTTGGTGTTATGCAAATAAGAGAATATTTATAAGCAAATAGGAACAACATGATACTTCATTGATTGATATTGGTCCCTGATTACATGATTACGATTACATAGACTCCAAGATTTCTAGAATTACAAAGATGATGACTATGCGAACAGATGAGGGTATTCCTCCTTCATCTTATCCTCTCGCTCCCATGTGAACTCGGGTCCACGATGGTTGTTCCAACGTACCTTGACTATGGGTATCCGGCTTCGCTTAGTCCTTTTGACTTCTCGATCTAGGATCTCGACAGGTTCCTCAACAAAGTGTAGTTTGTCGTCGATGCGAACCGTGTCGATCGGGATTTGAGCGGCCTCGTCAACGAGGCACTTTTTGAGTTGCGACACATGAAAAACGTTGTGAACACGGCTGAGTTCTGGAGGCAATTCCAAGCGATAGGCTACGGGTCCGACCTTTTCGATGATCTTGAAAGGTCCTACGTACCTTGGAGCAAACTTTCCCTTTTTCCCGAAGCGAACAATGCCCTTCCAGGGGGAAACTTTGAGCATTACGCGATCGCCTATTTGGAACTCTAGAGGTTTGCGGCGTTTGTCAGCGTAATACTTGTGTCGACAGCGGGCGTCCTTAAGTCTTTGCTGGATGATGGCGATACTGTCAGTGGTTTCCTGTATCAGTTCCGGGCCGAGGATTTGAGAATCTCCGGTCTCGGACCAACACAGTGGAGAACGACATTTCCTGCCATAGAGTGCCTCGAATGGTGTGCATTTGATGGTAGCATGATAGCTGTTATTGTATGAGAACTCTGCAAGAGGAAGGTGAGTCTCCCAGCTACTACCGAATTCAAGGATACAGGCTCTGAGCATATCCTCCAGGGTTTGTATGGTCCTTTCGCTCTGTCCGTCCGTTTCAGGATGATAGGCAGAGCTAAGTTTCACACTTGTCCCAAAGGCTTTCTGAAATGACTTCCAGAACCTTGACGCAAAAGAGGGGTCACGGTCAGACGTGATGCCCTTAGGCACACCGTGACGGGTTACGATCTCACGAATGTAAATCCGCGCCAGCTTCTCCGTAGTGTAGTCCTCGCGGACAGGGAGAAAGTGGGCAGACTTGGTCAAGTAATCCACGATAACCCAAATCGTGTCATAACCGCTGGGTGTCCGCGGGAGTTTGGTAATGAAGTCCATAGCGACTTCGTCCCACTTCCACTGCGGTATGATCGGTTTTTGTAACAGGCCAGATGGTCTCTGATGTTCAGTCTTGATCCGCGAGCATGTTAGGCACCTACCGACGTACAAAGCTATGACTTTCTTCATACCCGGCCACCAGAAGTGAGACTTGAGATTCTGATACATTTTATCACTGCCCGGGTGAATAGAGTATCTGGATTTGTGCGCTTCGTTCAGGATAAGTTCTCGAAGTGGTTCAGAGTTTGGAATCCACATGCGATTTAAGTAGTAAAGTATACCATCATACTTGGTTTCAAACTTCCGTTCGGCACCGCAAGATAGCATATTTTTGAGATCACCACCAGCAATCGCTTGCTTTTGAGCTTCAAGAACCAAGGAGGGAAGATTGGACTGAATACGGATCGCATGCAACTGGGTCCTTTCCTTGCGACTTAACGCGTCAGCCACTACGTTAGCCTTTCCAGGGTGGTAGCGGATTTCGCAGTCGTAGTCACTTAGGAGTTCAACCCCATCGACGTTGTCGCATGTTTAGCTCCCTTTGGTTGAGGATGTGTTGTAGGCTCTTGTGGTCGGTGAAGATGACACATTTCGTACCGTATAGGTAGTGTCTCCATATTTTTAAGGCAAAGACCACAGCACCCAATTCCAAGTCGTGGGTGACATAAATCCTCTCATGACTCTTGAGTTGGCGCGAGGCATAAGCGATGACCTTACCCGCGTTGCATTAAGACGCAGCCTAGACCTTGGCTCGAGGCGTCGCAATAAACAACAAAATCATCGTTACCCCTCAGGAAGTGACAGGATTGGTGCATGACAGAGTTTATGTTTCAATGTTTGGAAAGGCCTCTTCTTGCTCTTGGTTCCAAATGAATGGTTCCCCTTTTTGAGTTAACATTGTGAGAGGCAATACGATCTTTGAAAAGTTCGAGATGAATCGACGGTAGTACCCAGCTAAACCAAGAAATGAACGAATTTCGGTTGGCGTTGTAGGCGCTCCCCAATTTTTGATGGCTTCAATCTTGGCAGGGTCGACATGAATGCCTTCCTTGTTAATGATGTGACCTAAGAATTGAACTTCCCTTAGCCAGAATTCGCATTTGGAGAATTTGGCGTAGAGTTGCTCTTTCCTCAGCAGATCCAAGGTAAGCCTGAGATGAAGCTCATGGTCGGCTTTAGAGCGGGAATAAACGAGAATATCATCAATGAAGACAATAACAAACTGGTCCAGGTATGGACGACAAACGCGATTCATGAGATCCATGAACACCGCAGGGGCATTCGTCAAACCAAAAGGCATGACTAGGAACTCGTAGTGTCCATAACGAGTTCTGAAAGCGGTTTTCGCGATGTCGTCCTCCATGACGCGTACTTGGTGATAACCTGAGCGTAGGTCGATCTTGGAAAAGTAAGTGGCTCCTTGCAGCTGGTCGAAAAGATCGTCAATCCTTGGTAATGGATACCGATTCTTGACCGTGTGTTTGTTAAGCTCACGATAGTCTATGCACATCCGAAAAGATCCGTCCTTCTTCTTGACGAAGAGGACTGGAGCTCCCCATGGAGATGAACTAGGGCGAATAAAACCCTTGTCTAGTAGTTCCTGTAGCTGGCTCGATAATTCCTGCATTTCTGACGGAGCCAAACGATACGGAGATTTTGCCACGGGGGTTGCACCGGGAACTAATTCGATATGGAATTCGACTTGTCGGCTAGGAGGTAGTCCGGGTAAGTCTTTAGGAAAAACGTCTGGAAATTCACAGCACAACGGGGACATCAGAGAGCTTCTTCCCCAAAAGATTTCTTGATGGAGACATGAGCTAGGAAGGCGAGACACTTCTTTCGAAGGCATCGCCGAGCTTTAAAGCAGGAGATTAATTTCAGACATCTACCTGATCTTTCTCCTTGAATAATTATGGGACTCGCCAGAAGAACAAGGAACGCGAATGAGCTTCTCAGCACACACCACTTCCGCGTGGTTGATGGACCACCAATCCCATCCCAACAATTACATCGAAACTTCCTAATTGCATAGGGATGAGGTCAATGTTAAGAGACGTCTGATCAAACGTAAACGTGCAATTGCGAACGATTTTGTTCACTTGGGTAGACTCTCCGTTTGCCATTTCGACAGAGAAAGCGGGGTCTAAGACAGAGGTTCCTAGATTAAGCAATGGGACCAACTCGCTAGAAATAAAACTCCTATCTGCACCCGTGTCAAATAGAATAGAAACCCAGAGATTGTTAAGGATGAACGTACCAGTAATGACGTCAGGATTTTGGCGAGCTTCAGCAGCGCCAATAGTAAAGGCTCGGCCCTCAGGGCCGGAGGAAGATTTGCAAGACGAGGACACCTGCTCCTGAAATGGTCCGTCGGCACCACACTCGAAACAGCTTCGAGTGTTGCTGGGTTGGGAACTGCCTGCTCTGTATTGCCAGTTGATTACCTTGAAATCTGCAGCGTTCCGCTACGGTGCCCCAAACGTCCACAGTTCGTGCATTTCCAGCACGGGGTTCCGGCAGGGTGATGAAATTGGCAAGTGCCGCACTTGGGGTGAACCCCAGTGTACTCCCTCTTTGGCCTTCCAGAAGGGGTGGGGAGCAGGAGCGAAAGAGCTGATTGGGGTTGCGGGAGTAACCATCGCGTAACTGCTAGCCTTACGCTTTTTGATGCGGTTGATCTTTTTGGATGAGCCCTCAGCGGCCTTGCCGTACCTTTGGCTAGGACCCCAGTCTTAACCTGGTCCTGGGTCAGTCGGGCAGCTAGTTCAATGGCCGCTTGTAGGGTTGATGGGTCAGCCCCGATAACGATTCCACGGACAGTGTCAGGTAGGCCATTGATGTAAAGCTCAATAGCCCGGGAGGGAGGGGTGACCAAGTGTGGTACGAGAAGGGAGAGCTCGTGAAAACGCTCCGTGTACCCCTTGGTGATCAGCGCCCTTCATTCTGTGCACCCAAAACTCAGCTTCAAGTTTCTGCACCTCACTGCGAGGTACGAACTCGCGGGTAACCAAAGCTACAAATTCCGACCAGGTCAGCGCGCGTTTAGACAACATGCTTGCCGCGTGCGTGACTTTTCAGTTGTCTCAGGGCACGAGCTATAACAAAGGCAGCCTCCATCTTTTCGATCCACTGGAGGAGACCAACGGCGCCTTCTGAACCGCTGAAGCTGGTGGGTTTGGTAGCCATGAAGTCCTTGTATGGCTTATTTGCTGGTTCATTTGCGTTCTGAGCTGGAATTTGGTTGGCCCCAGAGGTTCCTTCTTGCCTCAGCCCCTGGCTGATGGCTGTTACCATGCCTGGTAACACTAGCCGCGATCTGCTGGGCTATAAGGTTGGCTAGATCAGCGGAGTCCAAGGGGGCGGGTGCACGTCTGGGAGGCATTCTTGACAAAACGAAAAAAAAAACGAGCGCTAGATAGAATCAATGACACGCCAAAGATTAAGAATAGAGGACATAGATTATACCAAGAACACAGAATGACATGGCTCAAGAGATTAACAGTTAATATACAACACATAAGCACGCAGCACGTATATAAGTGTAGACATGTGATTGTGATGCATGAGCTATCTAGAGTCAAGGATCCTAGGTTATAGTCTAGGTCGGTTTCCTAATTCCCTATAACCACTGGCTCTGATACCAATCTGTCACACCCCGATCGTGATGGCGGAATAATCGAGGCGCGGCGACTAAGTCGTGATTGTTGAGCACAATAGTATAAAAGTCTAAATGCATAAACATAACCAAAATGTCAAATATTACACCATCCAGGTAACATGAAACAAATTGTTTTAATACAAAATATCAAGTTTCCAAACAACTCCTAGACTAGCCTTCATCTCTCTAAGGCCTCTAAACTTGCTAGGGATTTCTTGCTGCATTATTTCCTGAAAACATGTAACAAACTGTCAACTACATAAAGTAGATGAGTGAATTCATAGGTTTAAAGAAAAAGAGTTTATACACAAACATACTAGTATAGGTTGTAGGGGTTTATATATAGGGTGTACCTGCGGCTAACCCACCATTCCTACAACTTATACTACTATGTTTGGATATAATACCCGGGTTTTAAGATGGTTTGTAAGAAAGGTCTCTTGGTTTTCCCAAAGAGGTTTTTGTAGTAAGTAAAACATGAAATGTTCTCCTGGACTCTCAGCGGGCTTATTATTCTCCCATTAGAGTCGTTTGTGATAAGATTACTCAAAGATTTGTGGTCTTCCAACGGTACATGTAGCACATAGCAGTTAAGCATAAATAAGGACATATAGATTTGAGCATGCTAAGTTTACTAGATAAAACCAACACCAAGATCCCACTGTTTACTAGTATCCAAGATGATGGTGAATAAATGATGATGATGATGAATGATGATGAAACTCAATGATCACACAAGACTTGATTGATCCCACGCAAGACTTAAACCAAGACTACCTCGTTCTTGTCATCCAGGACTCAGCTAGGTTCTACCGAGAGTAGGATAGACTCCCCAAAGAATCCTGGGTTCCCTTGGTCCCTACCGAGACTAGTATAGGTCCTCAAGAGTTATGGATTTCACCGAGACTAGTATGAAATCCCATGAGTTACGAGTGCCCGCCGAGAATAGATATGCCACTCATGGTCGCGAGTTCTACCCGAGAGTAGAATAGACTCTCGTCCAATTCAACTCATGATGCTTTGATCTCTAGATTTCCATGCTGACACAATGACTATGATGATATGAATATGATTCCCATTCCCATGATGTCAATGTTCATAGAATTTCCCATACTCATTGATTTCCAATGTTCTTAGATCTCCATAAGTTGATGGGTTTTCCCCATGTTCATAGATTTCCAAAGTTTATAGATTCTTAAAAAGCTTGTGGATTTCCGCACGTGTGTAGAAATCCAAAAGTTTATAGTTTAAAGAGTGTTTGCATAAATGATTTTATCCAAACGTGTAAAGTTACCATGTTTCCACCCCATAGTTTTGAAAAGCTTAAATAGGGGCTATGAACTCACCTTGATCTCGGGTTAGGATGGTGCTACAATAGATCTCCTTAGCCTAGAGTTGAACATATATATAAGGTTAACAACGTGCTATAAGTCTAAGAAAACGAGCTTACGCGGCCTCGAGCAAAAACTGGGTTTTAAAGACGAAAACAGCTTGGTTCTGGCTTGATTCGATCGAATAGGAACACGTTCGATCGAATAGACACACATTCGTAGTCGAATCTGAGCACACTCGATCGAACTAGAAACACATTTGGTCGAAACCAGTTGGAAAAAACTCGTTCGCGATCGAACATGGAACTTGTTCGATCGAATAGACACTCGTTCGATCAAATACGAAACTCATTCGGTTCGAATGAGTTGGAGACCATTCGGTTGCTTTCCTATTCGATCGACTGGACTGATTCGATCGACTGGTTCGATCGAATGAGTCTGATTCGACTCCTTCAAGCTGGGCGACGGAGAAACCTACGGGTTTTTCAGATTTTCCAGATTTTTGACCCAAAAATCGAAGTTTTTGACATGGAAATGCTCGGGATTGAAAGGGCTATCGATTCCTAGTGATTTTAAAACACAAAAGCCTGCATTTTGACACCAAAACAAGACGGTTTTTGACCCGAAAACTCTAGAAAACGAAAATGGGTGTTTTTGCTCGATTTGAGGCCGAAAATGGTTATGAAAATGGATGATTTTCAAGAAGATCTTACCAAGAATAACAACAAACAGATTTGTGGACTCGGATTTGAAGTTTGAAGACTTTCTCTCTCTAGTTTCTCTCTCTAGAATGAGAGTGTTTGGGTGGGAAGTGTTGGTGGAAATGAAAGAGATGGTGTAAGAATACTTGATTTTCCGCTTAAATACTCGGGTGACTCGGGTTCGGGTTTAGGCTACCGACGGGTCAAGACAAGTCGAGTTCATAAGTTTTTAAACAAACTAAAACTTTTTCAGCAAAACTTTTATAAAACCATTTTCCGAATAATTATTTGAAATCTTTTTAAATAAGAACATTTAATTTTTCGAAAGCATAAAAATTAATATTTTTCAGGCGTAAATGTCGTTTTATAAAATAAACATTTTAAATGATAAAAGCAGATTTTTCCAATGATATGGGTTCCGAACTTATCGTCCAGAATCCCAAAGTCTATAGTTTCCGATGATTTCACGATCCTAGTTTACCAATCGAATTTCAGGGCGTTACACTTCATAGAAAGGTTTTAAAGTGTATCAACTGGATGTCAAATATGCTTTCTTAACGGGAAACTTGGTGAAGAAGTCTACGTTGGACAACCACCGAGGTTGTCGATCCGATCCACAAAGACAATGTGTACTTACTCGATAAAGCACTATATGGTTTACGTCAAGCCCTTAGATCTTGGTACGAAACTTTATATTAAATCTGTTGGATAAAATATGGTTTACATCACCTTAAGTTTTGAAGATTTACATGTTTTGGTGGAACCGTTGATTGTACACTGTTTACCAAGATGGTGGATGGGCATTTATTGATAGTTCAAGTTTATGTGGATGATATCATTTACAGGTCAACCAATGACAATTTGTGCAAAGAATTTGAGGAGGTTATGAAGTCAAAATTCTAGATGAGAGCAATGGGGGAGATGAAGTTTTTTCCTAAGTCTTTAGGTGGAGCAGTTACCCGATGGTATTTTTATTCACCAAACAAAGTACGTCAGTGACATCCTAGTGAAATTCAACATGGCCGATTCAATGGCAATTAGCACTCCTCTACGATTGACTCAAGGGAATTGGTCCCTGATCCACCGGGGAGAAGGTTGATCAAATGCTTTACTATTCCATGATTAGCTCTCTAATGTACTTAACCGCTTCAAGGCCAGATATCATGCACCCAAACATGTTTATGTGATTGATATCAATCCAATCCCAAAGTCTCACACCTCATGTTAGTGAATAGGATACTGAGGTATCTTAAAGGATGTCCTGGAATCGGTCTATGGTATCCTAAAGATTATGAGTTTATGCTGAGAGCTTATTCGGATTTTGATTATGGAATCTATAAGCTGAATGCGAATTCTACAACTGCTGGATGTCAATTCTTCGGCAGTAGGTTGGTCATATGGCAATGTAAGAAGCAAGCCATTGTTTCTCTGTCGATTCAATACTAACATAAAAACCCGTTAGGCGGAATCTAACAACGGATTGATTCAATACTAAAAATGAACAAACACAATAAAACACACGTTATATTCAACGTCTGGTGCTTAAGCCCTTTGACAGTGATTACAAAGTAAATGATAAACATAACGCTCGTCTCTCACTGTCTACCAATGATCAACCACTATAATAACCTAGGTACACCATATATTATATATAGCACACCCACAACCCTAAAGCCAAGTCGTACACTAAGCCCACCGAAATCAGGAGATTTCGGTGTTACAATATAGCCCAAAACAAGCCCAAATACATTAACCGTAAACTGTTAGATGTAGCCCAACAATCTCCCCCTTGGTTTATCGCTTGATCGTTACTCGTGTTCTAGCACTTCAGCATCAGAATCCTTGGAAGCACCAGCCCATAGACCTGTTAGTATGATTGATCCCACCATTCTAGTATACTCCACAATAGCTGTCTCATAGAGTGGGTTCAGCAATAATCTGAAAGCCGCTAAGGGTTTTGATATCCTTTTTACCAAACTTCAATAAGTCTCTCAGATCAAGAATACGGTATTGTCGTTTATTTATCTGTATAATAACAGTAGTCATCTCACAATCATACGTCCAAAAACTTCATTTCATCAAGAGCACCCTCAGGAAATCTCTTGGTGATCGGTATGTGTTAGTGCACATAAATTTGACACTGTGGATATGTTATCCTGGCATATGTTTTGGATCAGTTATCCTTAGCGTGTGTTCCAGATCCCGTCAGGATTAATGATCCACAATACTTATTATTTACTAACAACTTTTTCCTGTGTATAAAATTATATTTGACAGGTGTAACGGCTAAGAGACCTGGTCTACCCCCTATTTCGCAGCCTGAGTGATGGAGCACGTGGTCTAAGTGGCTGTTACGATTATATTGAATATAATGGCGGATTTTTAGGAAACTTAATTAATACCTTTATTATTCATAAAGTCATTGAGTTATGACCCAGTTAAGGCAAACCCTATATATACTACAAATTCATAATCATCCAGAGGGGCAAGCCAACAATTCAAACACACACACTTAGAATTATTGTATACACTAATCATAATCTCCAACCTTGTATCCTCATTTTTCATATTAATAAAGTGGTGATAGATAGTTGTCATCACCCGAGGTTTTTTTTCCGTTGATCTAACCAAGATCAATGGGTTTTTCCTCGTAACAAATCACGTTGTTCATCCCTATTTCATTTATACAATCGTTGTTAATACCGTAGCACTATACCTCACAATTACAGATTTGGATACATTATCCTTAGTAGATTTTTGTCTAAAACCATTTGGCGCCCACCGTGGGGCAATTGGTGCTATAATCCAAAAAATACCATATCAATATTCAACTATTCATACCCATATCACCATCAATGGCCTCTCAACAATCTTCTGCTTCATCAACCATGTTTTCCTCAGTTTCACTCCCGCCGAGATTCTCACTACCAATGCCTCATCCAATCACGGAAGCACTACGGGATGCTGCTGCCTGCTAAGAACCTAATATGCAACTACGAGTCTTCCATAGCTCGAAAACCATTGCCTGCCACTTCGGTGGTTAATACTAAAAATGATGTTTCTAATATGTTTTCGCAGGTCAAAACATACATGGAGCAACAAAACAAGACTAAATAGAGGATCCTTTGGGAG